>NC_142492.1:12037928-12100428 GCF_965113065.1 Corylus avellana | reverse complement strand
ATGCAAGAAGTTTAATTAGACATAAGTAACTAATTATTTGTCATTAACCAATTATAGTCAGATTTGTTGTGGCTCTATTAATGGAGATAGCGAGATAGGTAGGTTTAAGGAAACCGATAACAACATTGACATGTTGTCGCAGATGTGTCCAAAGCGGCTGGTTCAAATGGTGGCGAAATCTCCACGTGAGCTAGCTCGGACATTTGCTTGAGTGCTCCGCATGTCGTATAAAGCATAGGGCTTATGAGATTATCTTAGATTTAGTTAATGATTTTTGTTTTACATTATAATATTATTTATATTTTCTTTGTCGAAACATAATTTAATTAGATGGGGATATTTTAACCACCACAATCATGAGTACTGTGGAATTGTTTGGTTGTGTGTTTGTTTTTTTAAAAAAAAAAAAAAAAAAAATTGAAATTTTATTTGACCTATATATGCATGTGAGCCTATGTCATCTTTTGCTTTTCACTCTAAATGACTCGTAATAATTTTATTTTTATTTTAAAAATGATTCGTAATAATTAAATGTAACTATTATGGGCCATTTTACTCATTCAACATAATAGTCAAAGTAAAATTTGTGCTATAGTGAAAGCTCACTCCATCACGTTGAACCATTTTTTTTAATCTTTTCTCTTTCACATATGAAAGAGTGTCGCAAAAAATTAATTAAAAAAATTGAAAAATGATATATAAATAAAATAGAGGGTAGAATAGAAAATCTGTAGGAGTATGCATAGAAAGAACACTAGGTAAAGTAAAAAATTGTTTACTATGAGCTAAATACACAAGTTCAAGGAATAAGGGATGTGAATGTTTCTAGAAAAAATATCACCAAACTTGTCATGTTGTGGGCGTAAAAGTTGATATTTTTGTGAATTTTTTAGCCTTTTAAGACGAATAATGTAAGAGATAAGAATAGAATTGAAGATATCTCAAATGATTTGAGCAATCTTTCGATCAATAAACAACTCAAATTTGAGCAAACTAATCCAAACACAACTTACATTGTGGGGCACACTTGTTTGTTCATTACGCTACTCATTTTAATTTCTACCTTTTTTTTTTTTTTTTTTTTTTCTTAAGATTCATTGGAGAAGGGGAGATTCATTCCATACTAATCGTTAATTGAGGAGTAATGATTCAAGTTACGCGGCGTGCGTGAACAGTAACGCACGCCGCTGACGTGGCATGTGCCACGTCGTAATCTCTGTTTTTTTTTAAAAAAAAAAAAAAAAAAAAAATTTCAAAATCAAGCGTCAAAACCAATCCCCGCGATACCCATTTTTCATTTCCCCCCATTTTCTTCCCAAACCCATTTTCTCCCCCCAACCGGCACATTGGTTCTCCCCCACCGGCGCCGGCGTGACTCCTCCCTCCCACCATGCGTCTCCCCACCGTCACCGCCGCCAACGAACCCGTCTATCAGCTCCCGCCGGTTCTAGTTCTCCCCCACGAGACTTTTCTTCCCAAACCGGTGTTCAGCATATCATTACTCCAACCACTCATGCTATCCCTTCACCTTCAGCTCTCTCCCCAACACCATTACAGCTCTGCTCTCTCTCCCCCACCCCACGCCTTTGGCTTCCGGCGAGGCCCACGCTGACGCCGACCTACTGCACCAGATAGGAGCCGCCGTCCATTATCCGGTGCTTCTCTCCCCACGGCTCCTCTTTGATTTTTTTTTTTTTGTTTGTGTTTTTTCTAGTGCTTGCTCAAATTTCTTAGATGATGGGATATATTTAATCTGTGTATTTTTAAGATTGGCGCAAACCCGACGAACGCTCAGCAACACCCAACTCCACCACCCCCATCGACGACCCACCATCCAACCAGAAAAGAGGTTTTTTTTTTTTTTTAATTTCATCTGGTATTTCTCACAGATCTGCATTATTTTTATGTCCTTGAGTATTTTCGATGCTTCTTTGAAATTGAGGATGGGAAATGGGTCTAGAGTGAGAGCTTGTTTTGTATTCGTAGGTAAGATGCTTGTTAAAATGCCTGAGTGAGATACAGTTTTGTTTTAGTCATATTATTTTCTGTAAATTCTATTATTTGAATTAATTTTACTTTTCTCTTGTTAATATTCTCAGGTATTGCATAATCTATTGACTAATTTCATTTTATCTTGTAGGTTGTTGTTCTGGAAGTGGTATTTAAGGGGATGAAGGCAATGAGCCTCTATGGAAATTTTACTTTTCATCATCTAGTCGGTTGGCCAGAAGATGGTTTTGTTTATGCTTTGAAGATTGCATACTTATTTGGCAGCGTTGTACTTGTTTCGCAGGTTAAATCATTAGCATGGTTGTCACATGAGTAGCTTCACCTCCATCCAATTGGATAAATTTGTCTCCTAATATAGTCTATTGAATTTAATATTTTTATTAAGGTGAAAATACACTTTATCTTTTAAACTATTCACTCATTTGCATTTTTATTTTACAATTATTTAATAATACTTAAAGTGACCGTCAAAATCAACCCTTGATTTTTTTAAATAAAGATTAATCCAATGGTTGGTTGGAACTGCTAATCAATATTGTGGGGGTAGTTGTGAGAAAAAAATGGTATATAACACATACTTTTATATAAATGTCATATGTTCATTTAACATATAAAATCACATGCCTTTTTAATAGTATTAACAAAGTTGGGGAAAGTTAATTTTATTTTTTTAAAATGTATTTTCACATGCGAAAGAAATTTCATGAACCGGATTGAAAAAGCTCACCTCAATCCAATTTAAAAGAAATTTTTCTTAAATGAAGTGTAGGGAAATGTCAAGGTTCATCGATGTCATTTCGCATGAGCAGTGCAAATAAAAACTTTGAACCTCATTAAGCCTTCTCTCTCTCTCTCTCTGTCTCTCTCTCTCTATAGCTTATTTTTTAGGTAAAGTTCACAGACCTCCTTTAAACTACCACTCAGTTGACAATGTCCCTCCTAAACTTTCAATTGCAATAATGTACCCCTCAAACTACCAAAACATTGTCAATATCTCCTCAAATCTAGCAAAAAGATCAAAATGCCCATATATATTTCTCAATATGACAAAATACCCCTAAAATTCAAAAAAATAATATAAATTTTTTTTAAACGAAAATTTTAATTTTTGTATACAACGATTTTTTTTTTTTTAAATGGAAATTTTTATATTACAAAAAACGATTTTTTTTTTTTAATTTTTTAATTTTTTAATTTTTTAAATATGTTTTAAAAAAGGAAAAATTTATTTTTTTTAAACGAAATTTTTTTTAATTTTTTTAAAAACGGAAATTTTTATTTAAAAGTTATAAAAGAAAACCTTTTTTTTAAAAAAAAAAAAAAAAGGAAAAATTTTAAATTTTAAAAAAAATTCGAATTTTTTTAATTTTTTTCTTATAAAAAGATTTTTTTATTTTAGGTTTTTCCAGAAATTTTAGTTTTTTTTTTTTTTAATTTTACTAAGGGTAGTTTCGTCATTGAGGGGAACATTGACAATGTTTTGGTAGTTTGGAGGCCGGGTACATTGTTGCAATTAAAAATTTGGAGGGATATTATCAATTGAGTGTTAGTTTGAAAGGGGTACGTGGACCTACTCCTTATTTTTTTTTTATTATGTTGCACATGGTTTTGTTAAAACAAGCCTCCTCCATCACTTTGATGTTTATCAAATCAGAGTAAATTAAGCTTTTAAAGCAAGTAGTGACCACATCTGTTTAAGTATATATATTGCCCCCCGGCCACCACAACCCCCTCCTCTCCAATCTTTATGATTTTTCAAGATATTAGTTTGGACAAGTACTTAAAAGGAGCTAATCCATTTTTACATCTAACCTACCACAATTTGATGTAGGGCCAATCTAACTTTGTTCGAATCTAACCCAAATCAATCCTTAACCCAAATCAACGGGTTCAACCTAGTTCCAAAACTGACCAATTCGGTTTAGTGGTTTCGACCCAGTCCACTGGGTTTGGGTCTATTCAGGTTTAGGTTTATCCATCTCGGCCCACTAGTCTCGATTCAACTCAGTTGAGCAGGTGAACTAGCATAGTCTCAACTCGGTTCATTGTCAAGCCAATTCAGCCTTTTTGTAGCAAATTCTCAATCATTTCAACCTAGATTTGAAGCTTTCTCTGCCGGTTCAACACGATTTCAAATTTCTGTGTTAGTTCATCTTAGTTACAGAGTATTCTTGCTCGGTTCAGGTGCATGCTTCACTGGTTCATTTCGATTCCAGAGTATTCTTGGTCGGTTCATTCTGGTTTAGGAGCATTACAACTAGGTTATGGCGATTTTCGTCTCGATTCATATCATTTTCAACCTAGCTCATTCAGCGGGTTCAATCTGGTTTACCCCGGTTTTAGAGCTTTTTGGTAGCCACTTCGGGTTAGACCGATCCATTCAACCGGTCTAGTTTTAGGCCATATTAGCCCACTGTATTCACCCCTGTCTAGAGGCCTTTCAGTCCACCGATCCATCATAGTAGCCAAGTCCAACTGGTCCAAAAGGCTCATGCCAATTTGGCCCTACTTGTCAACCCGATCCGTTGGGTTAGACCCTATTCATTTGAACTAGTGATATGCCTCATGAAGCAGATGTCAGTAGTTTGAATCATTCTCTCTCCTTTTCACTCCCTTTGGACATGTCAAAAAAAAATTTCTTATTCATTTTATTTTATTTAAAACAAAAAACATTAACAAACAATTCAAAAATAACACACTTACTAAACACTTTTTTTTTTTTTTTAAGAAAAAAAGTAACTCCTTAAAACATATTAACAAATGGAGATTAAAATATTCCGATCATGGACTCACCCCCTATTCTTACTGATTTCTTTACATTCAGAAAATTTTACAAATCTTTCAATTGTTAGAAGAGAAAATAAAAGAACAGAAAAATGAAATTTTTTTACAAACGGATTATAGATTAACAGCTGAATTTAAACAATGACTAAAAATTCTGATTGACTTCTCCATCAATCTCCACAAAGCACCTAGAACATATCAAATCAGATGGAACTTTTGCAAAAAGTAACAATATTTCTAATAGACGACCAAGCATGGCACAGATTTTTCAACATCTTCTGTTACTTGTCAAATTAAAGTTAAGCCCACTTGGCAACTCCTTTTATATATATATATATATATATATATATATATATCACAAGAGTCAAGAGATCATTATTGCCGTCCTAGCTTGGCATGAACGATGAAAAATCAACAAATAGTGTCGAAATTCGGGGCCATTGGAGCCTTAATATATAGTTGTAAATATTAGACCAAAATAAAATTAAAAATTAAAAAAATAATAATAAAATAAAAAATTGTGGGTAAGAGACTGTAAGACGCTATGAGCTTTTATTTTTAAGAAAAAATGGTAAAATGAGATGACCAATAGTAGTAATTATAGTTAAGCGTAACATAGTAACACCTATTCACCGAGAACTAATGATGAGAGTGGCATAGACGATAGAAAACTACTGACGCTTTCTTAAATTTAGTTGAGCCAGAACTTGATTCGATCATATTAGGACATCAGTAGAACTCATCGGCCACATGGCTAATACTAATCGAGCTAGTGTGAGAATTCCTATTACGAATTTCGTACTCACGCCTTAGTGCGTGTCCAATTATTTGAGAATTTCCTTAATACCACTGAATAACCATCACAAATAATAAGACACTATATTAACTTGTATTATCTAAAATCATATTTTAAGATTTTCACGAAAATGCATGGCGACAATGGGGTTGATCAAACTTTTACTCTAAAATAATAGACACCCAATTGGATTAATCCAACTTTCTTTAGTAGCGCTTATCCAAACCTCTAACAGGCGAGGTTAAGAATAACGAAAATGTTTAGAGTATTATAGTTTTTTATTATAATTCATTACAAATTGACGTGATAATATTCCACGTGAATTTACAATCAAATCTAATACTTGGACTTCAGTTTATTTAGAGACTTATAAAATATGTTATTTGGTCAAGTTAATCGTCAGTCCAACCAGCTAGTTGTTGTCTTGTAAACTTTCCTACGATTTTCACCATAGCATATTCTAGGATAAAATGGGATTTTGGTTAGATTTCTTTTATCTCACTGTCGTTATGACTGGGCAGAAACAAAAAATAAAAAATAAAAAATCTCTCTCTGGTATTTTAATACATTCCTTGTGTCCGAAAATAGTCTACTTGTTAATTTAGTCAATTACTTGAGTAGAAAAAAGGGATATTCTTTTAGCAATCTAATAAATTCCTCCTTTTAAAAATTCAACAAGAAACAGGAATTTACCTTGACCAAAAAAAAAAAATCAGAATTATAAAACAAATAAAAAAAATTTAGAAGTTTTATTTTTCTAAAAGAAAAAACAAGATTTGAAACCGACATATTATTGTTGGGGATTACGGTTGGAAATGCGTGTTAAAAGCAATACCACCCAAAAAACTAAGAGTATGAATATCGAAAAGTGTTAGGAAGTCAAACAAATGAACCCAATTTTTTTTTTAAATTGACGTGGTAATGGTTTTTAAATTTAAAAAAAAAAAAAATTAATTCTCTTTCCCTTGTCTGCCACTTACGGTCTGCCATGTTAGTTTGAAAATTTGTTTGGATTCATTTATTTGACTCCCTAACACTCCCATGAATATCATACATTCAGCATGAAAGCCACTACACTTTTAACATTGGAGTGGGCTAATTATAAATGTGCAGGGAATGGAATTGTGTTTTTAAAAATTGGAAATAGTGATTTTGATCTTTTAATTATATGATTTATAAACTTCACATTTCTAAAAATTATGTGAATTTAACAGTTTGAAAAGTGCTAACTATTAAAAATGGGTGGCATGTTACGCTGTGATGTAGGAAAAAAATTTACTCCCAAATTTTTTTTTTAAAAAAAAAAAAAGAAAAAAAAACTTTTAAAGAGACGCTTCTTCAATTCTTTACAAAATTAAAAGACGACTTTTGACTCAGAATTTTTTCTAAAATATAAAGCACAAGGCCTGAAGAAAATATATTTAATTATAATTGATAATAAATGCAGAAAATGACTTAAATCCACAATTATAGGATCCTTATCCATTATGCACACACAAAGGCATTTGATGTCTACCATTTCCATTTGGCTTTATCAAGCCAACATTGTCACTCTCTTTTTGTTTGAATTCATTAATGGGAGTGTTACTGTTAACCACATAGATGACTATTCTATGCTTGTAAAGCACTCTCACTTTTGAATGCCTCCAATTCCGACCTAACCCCATATATATAAAACGTTCAGGGACAGGGACAAAATAGGCATAATCCTTATGATTCTATACTTATTGTCCCTTTCATTTTAAATTTTGCTTTAAAATATAATCTTTTTTAGGGGGATAATTCTTATTAAAATTAAGTTCGACCGCTCATTTATGCCCTCCAAGTATAAAATCCCGACTCTACCAAGAATACTTGATTTACAATCATACCTTCTTAATGAACGGTGGTGTACTCAAGAATAATTCCCTAAGTAATTAATAGGCCTCAGGCTTGTGGTAGACCTAATAAGGCCCGGCCCATCTCAGAAGCAAGCTAGTCAGCCCAATCAACCCTTAGACAACGAGCACACTGATTAATTCTTGGTAAAACAATGTCCGTAGAAAATCACAATCAACCTAATAGAGTGGACCGGGGTCCGGTTTAGGGAATAAAATAGGTTATTTCTGAATCCCTTCCCCCAAAACAACCATTATGCGAGAAAACGTATGCACTATTTTCTCTCTAAATAATTTTCTTAATTTCTTTTTTCTTTCTCACTAGGCAAACACCGACTTAGACATTGAAGTTTTCTTTTGCCGGCACACCCAAAAAGATTATATGTGCTTATTTTCCTTTTCCAACTGATTTTTCAAACTGAGACACATGATGTTGAAAAACATTCTTGCTTGTTTTGAGGTGACTCAATTTTGACTGGCAAGGACTCTAAGCAATATGATATAATGAGATGCAAGAAGTTTAATTAGACATAAGTAACTAATTATTTGTCATTAACCAATTATAGTAGGATTTGTTGTGGCTCTATTAATGGATATAGCCAGATAGGTAGGTTTAAGGAAACCGACAACAACGTTGACATGTTGTCGCAGATGTGTCCAAAGTGGCTGGTCCAAATGGTGGCGAAATCTCCACGTGAGCTAGCTCGGACATTTGCTTGAGTGCTCCGCATGTCGTATAAAGCATAGGGTTTATGAGATTATCTTAGATTTAGTTAATGATTTTGTTTTACATTATAATATTATTTATATTTTCTTTGTCGAAACATAATGTTAGATGGGGATATTTTAACCACCACAATCATGAGCACTGTGGAATTGTTTGGTTGTTTTTTTTTTTCCTACTGAAATTTTATTTGACCTATATGCATGTGAGCCTACGTCATCTTTTGCTTTTCATAATAACTTTTATTTTTATTTTAAAAATGACTTGTAATAATTAAATATAACTATTATAGGCCATTTTACTCGTTCAACATAATAGTCAAAGTAAAATTTGTGCTATAGTGAAAGCTCACTCCATCATGTTGAACCATTTTTTTTATTCTTTTCTTTTTCACATATGGAAGAGCGTCGCAAAAAATTAATAAAAAATTTTGAAAAATGATATATAAATAAAATAGATAGTAGAATAGAGATTTTGTAGGAGTGTGTATAGAAAAAACAGTAGGTAAAGTAAAAATTTGTTTACTATGAGCTAAATACACAAGTTCAAGGAATAAGGGATGTGAATGTTTCTAGAAAAAAGATCACCAAACTTGTCAAGTTGTGGGTGTAAAAGTTGATATTTCTGTGAACTTTTTAGCCTTTTAAGACGAATAATGTAAGAGATAAGAATAGAATTGAAGATATCTCAAATGATTGGAGCAATCTTTCGATCAATAAACAACTCAAATTTGAGCAAACAAATCCAAACACAACTTACATTATTGGGCACACTTGTTTGTTCATTAGGCTACTCATTTTAATTTCTACCCTTTTTTTTTTTTTTTTTCTTAAGATTCATTGGAGAAGTGGAGATTCATTCCATACTTAGCTTTAATTGAGATGGGCTCCGCTTTCTTGGACTGTAGTGATTTGGGCCTTAAGGGACCAGGACACTTGGGTAAATCTCTAAACAACGTTGGCAGCGTTGTACTTGTTTCTCAGGTTAAATCATTAGCTGGTTGTCACGAGTAGTTTCACCTCCATCCAATTGGATAAATTTGTCTCCTAATATAGTCTATTGAATTTAATATTTTTATTAAGGTAAAAATACACTTTATCCCTTAAACTATCAACTCATTTGCATTTTTATTTTACAATTATTTAATAATACTTAAAGTGACCGTCAAAATCAACCCTTAATTTTTTTAAATAAAGATTAATCCAATGATTGGTTGGAACTGCTAATCAATATTGTGAGATAGTTGTGAGAAAAAAATGGTATATAACACATACTTTTATATACATGTCATATGTTCATTTAACATATAAAATCACATGCTTTTTTAATAGTATTAACAAAGTTGGAGAAAGTTAATTTTATTTTTTTTAAATGTATTTTCACATGTGAAAGAAATTTCATGAACCGAATTGAAAAAGCTCACCTCAATCCAATTTAAAAGAAATTTTTCTTAAATGAAGTGTAGGGAAATGTCAAGGTTCATCGATGTCATTTCGCATGAGCAATGCACATAAAAACTTTGAACCTCGTTAAGCCTTCACTCTCCCCCTCTCTCTCTCTCTCTAGCTTATATTTTTTTTTGATAAAAGTCTACATACCTCCTTCAAACTATCACTCAATTGATAATGTCCCTCACAAACTTTCAATTTCGACAATGTACTCCCCAAACTACCAAAACATGGTCAATATCCCCTCAAAACTAGCAAAAAGATCAAAATGCCCCTATATATTTCTCAATATGACAAAAATACCCCTAAAATTAAAAAAAATAATAATATATTTTTTAAAAAAAGAAAATTTTAATTTTTTTATAAAATGATTTTTTAAAAAAAAACGTAAATTTTTATTTAAAAAAACGATTTTTTTTTTTAATTTTTTAATTTTTTTAAAAATTTTTTAAAATATGTTTAAAAAACGAAAATTTTTTAATTTTTTTTTTTTAAATGGAAATTTTTATTTAAAAGTTATAAAAGAAAACATTTTTTTTAAAAAAAAAAAACGAAAAATTTTAAATTTAAAAAAAAAAAATCGGATTCTTTTAATTTTTTTCTTATAAAAAGATTTTTTTATTTTAGGTTTTTCCAGAAATTTTAGTATTTTTTTTTTTTTAATTTTACTAATGGTAGTTTTGTCATTGAGGGGAACATTGACAATGTTTTGGTAGTTTGTAGGATACATTGTCGCAATTAAAAATTTGGGGGAACATTGTCAATTGAGTGCTAGTTTGATGGGGGTATGTGAACCTTTTCCTTATTTTTTTATTATGTTGCACATGGTTTTGTTAAAACAAGCCTCCTCCATCACTTTGATGTTTATCAAATTAGAGTAAATTAAGCTTTTAAAGCAAGTAATGACCACATCTGTTATATATTGCCCCCGCACACCATCCCCACCCCCCCCCCCCCCCCCCCCGGGCACCACAACCCCCTCCTCTCCAATCTTTATGATTTTCAAGATATTAGTTTGGACAAGTACTTAAAGGAGCTAGTCCATTTTTAAATCTAAACTTACCACAATTTGATGTAGGGCCAATCTAACTTTGTTCGAATCTAGAGCAAATCTTGATTCTATGATGAACTATATCACCTTAAAAGCCTTTAATCGAGTCGAAAACCATGATTTATATCATATCAAACCTACTTTATGTCACTATTTACGCTAAGTATGGAGAAGAAGAAGCTGCTTCCATTAATGAAGGAAAAAGAGGGTCCATATGAGGATTAATTATAGGGTAGGAGGCTGCCAAAGAAGGAAATTGAATAGGGTCCATATGAAGATTCAAGGTAGGGTAACCGAAATGGAATAGGATCATGATCTCCGTTTCATGGTTAGGATTTAAAGTAGGTGATCTAATGGTGTATGGTATTAATGTTGGCACGTCTTTTACAAATTTAAATAATGTGATATTATGTAACGTCTCATATTGGGAAAATGAAGAGTAGACTCCTATTGAGTTGGTAGTTTATAAAGATAATCATGAGTGTTTAGTTCCACATTGTCTAGTTATTATGTGAAATTAAGTTTTTATAAGGAATTTTAGAGAAGCTTCAAATTGACTAGTCTTTTTTGTTGTTGTGATAACTCAAATGTAGCTAGCGTTTTTCTTTTGGTCGTTATGTATTATTTACACCATTAGATGCATCAATTTTAAATCCTGATCATGAAATAAATATTAAGTGAAACTGGGTTTTTATAAGGAATTCTATGAAAGTTACAAATTAACTAGTTTTTCTGGGACGATAGCGTAAATGTGACTAGCGTTTTTCTTTTGGTGATTACATATTATCTACACCATTAGATGCATCAACTTAAAATTCTGATCATAAAATATATACTATCAATTTTAGATGAAATGAAGAGGATACTTGTCCACCTGGGAGAATTGATTGTGAGGATCGTATATGATTTGAGAGCTTGTGGTAAGGACATTTCATCAATGAATTAATAACTTAACCAACCATGCTTTCAAAAAGAAAGTCCCCACTAATTTATTTATCACTAATCACTACTTAAAATCCCCAATGGTAGGCCCAAACGCCACTCCATTGCTCCTCCTTAAAGCTAAGTATAATCATTTATCCTTTTCAATTCATTCTAAAGGTCTTTTTTAAAAATGATTTGTTTATTACTTTCAAAGCTTTAGCTTGCGATCCATCCAAGCAAAAATCACTTCCTATCTTCACATCAATGAGGTAAATGATTTACATCAATCAACAGACCCCGTTGCTTTCACTTGATATCTACATCTCTTTCCATTTTTATATTTCAGTCCCTCTATACAAACGTGCTAAACGCCATCTTTGAACTCCATACAAATTAATACATGGGTAGTTCTATGTTCTATAATTAACTAATCCTTGATTAATATAAGCTAGATGCAGACATAGATTGTTTTATTTCTTTTCTTTTACTTGTTTGTGTAAATTTATTTATTATGACAACAGTAACGTTAGACCTAAAATTGATGATTTACAATTCTTTTGCAACTTGCAACATGTATGATCAACATGTGATATATTAGAGCCACATTTGTCACTAAAAAAAAAAATTAAACACTTTTCAATCACATGCTCACATGACATTGTCAGCAAGTTGTAAAAGAGTTGTAGGCCAGTCAGTTGTAAGTATCTGACTATTTTCTCTTATAAGCTTTATATACATTGAGGTCAAGGACGGAACTAGAAATTCAGTTTTAATGGGGCCGGACTGTATAAAAACAAGACCCCTAAATTATTTTTCTTCTAACAAATTTAAAGATAAAAAAATATTTTTCAATATTTTTTTTTTAGAGGTGGGGGTTGCTAAGGGGCCATGGCCCCCACCATCTCCTCTTATTTTCCTCTCTGATTGAGGTAAGATATTTGATAGACCGCTATACAATTAGAATAACATAACAATGAAAATCAATATTTTTTTTAGAGGTACTGATCCAGCGAAGGGCTGATTTTACTATCACCTCATTAAGTTGTATAACAGTCGTATACACTTTAATAAATTGTATTAATAATTTTTTTTTTGACATGTTCGCATAAGAGGGGGGAGAAAATTCGAACTAGTGACCTCCACTTCATTAGACGTGGTCCCAGCCGATTGAGCTACCTCTTGGAAATTTGCATTAATAATTAATTAACTCTGAGTAATATTAGAAACTACATTTTTATCTCACAATGCTAACATACTAATCTTAGCCAACTAATAATTTATTTTTATTTTGACATTAACTAATTAAAAAATTAATTGTAAAATAAAATAAAAATGTGCTGATACAATACATTAATGGTAGGTATATCCCACACAATTGAAGGGGGCAAGGAAAAGGAACCAGCTTTGCATATATATATATATATATATAGCCGTAGGATTTGTTCACCGTCAGCAAGCGCGCGTGGGGATGCAGCTAGCTGGGGGCCAAACCAAAATATGATCCCACACAAATGATGGGGCAAGGAAAAGGAACCAGTTTTGCATATATATATATATAGCCGCCGTAGGATTTGTTCACCGTCGGCAAGCGCGCGTGGGGATGCAGCTAGCTGGGGCCAAACCAAAATATGATGGTTGACACTTCAATGGGGACGCCGCCACGAGGGGCCTTAAAATGGAAACCCCACGGTTTATTGGTGGTCGAACCAAAAATATAATGAATAGTTATAGTCATCCAAGATACCTTTGGGATATATCACCAATTAATAAATCATTTATTTTTTGGATAAGTGAGTGGCTCAAAGGGAGAGAGAGATAGAGAGAAAGATGAACTAATCACATCTACTTTATGGGATAAGATATAATTAACAAGCTAATTACATCTACTTTATGAGATAAGATATAATTAACAAGTCACAACTGCCCTATGTTTATGAGGGTGAGCTTTAATTTTTTCTTTTCAAAACTAAGGTGAGCAGTATTAGGAGCGGAATCAGGATTTCTAATCCGTAAAGGTTAATTAAAGCATGAATGAGGAATTAAATTCAATTTTGATAGGGTTTAAGCCTAATTTTTAGAAAATAAATTTATTTATATCTAATAATATATAATATTTTAACTTAAATTTTAAAACCTCCACTCTTGTTTCTATCCATGGTGAGCTGGTTAATATAATGTTATTCGTGATTAAATTTGTTAGACCGTGAGATGTTATTCCACTTAAAAATAAGTAATGTTAAGGGAAACAAATGTAAATTTTTTATGGACCTCAACATCGTGCCCAACAAACTTGTTTTTAGAGCGGTAGTAGGGAGTGGTATTGTGTCTTAATAATCCCTCCTTCATGATTAAGCTCCCGCGACTCGATCTCGTGACTTTTTGGCTATGATATCATTTGTTGGACCATGAGCTCCCATTCTACCTAAAACAAAATAGTGTTAAAGGAGACAAACTCAAGTCTTTTACAAACCTTGAAATCACTCCCAACGGCTTGTTTTTAGAGCGGCCATATAAGGTGGCATCGTGTCCCAACAAAGTTGGCCGAGTAACAACAACTGTGGCAAGTAGAGATGAAGTTTATTTCATGTTGAATTGATTCTCTCAATTCCCAGTTAAACATACTAGTTCTCCAATTAGGTACAAGTAATTGAACCATCTTTTAACCATGTCGTTTTATAAATTTAATGGTGGACTCATGTAGGTTCCACAAAAATTTAATGGTGGATTCGAGTTGAGATTTTCGACAGCCTAGGGTCATCCCAGCGTCTGCCAAAGTCTGATGTGGCCAATTTTTTTTTTTAAAAAAAAAAAAAAATGAAGAAGAGAAATATTAAAGGAAAATTTAAATTTAAAATATTAGCACTAAATTTGAGGTATTAGCACCAAATTTGAGGCATTAGCACCAAATTTAGGATGATCGAATCCCTTTTGGGTGATACAATTCCTAAAAAGTTAACCTTCTACCCTTAGATTTTAGTTTTGAACCCAAAAACAAGTTTTAAGGCATTAAAAATTAAATATTAACTTATAGAAATTTAAATAAGAAAAAAAAAATACAAATTTTTTATTTTATTATTTTTTAATATATGTCCTACGCTAGGCTGCCTTTTGACAGCCGCATAGCAGGACTTGGTGGATTCACCTATTCACTATATGAAGATGGTTGAAAGATAATTAAGAGAATGATTTTTATCATTTCTCAAAAAGTAATGTTAGAAATTATATTTTTGTCTTATTAACTATCACACAATGCTAATGTAACAAATTAAGCCAATCCTTTATATATATACCTTAGAAATTAACTAATTAATCATGCATTGTCCCTTTCTCGATGCATTATTCTTTTTTTTTTTTTTTTTCTTTTCAAAATAATGTTAAAAATCACATTTTTATTTTACAATTATACTATAATATTGAAGTGATTGATCTAATGAGTAGTTAGAACTGTCACGTCAGTATTATAGTATAATTGTAAAATAAAAATGTGATTTCTAACATTTAAAAATAATAATAATAATAATAATGCATCGAGAAAGGCGATGCATGATTAATTAGTTTCTAAGGTATATATATATATATATATATATATACACATTAATTATACATGGGTCTTATCGAGGAATACTTGAAGATTAAACAACAAATTCGTTGGATGACATCAACCATGCTACTACGTATAGACGTTATTCCTACACAATCAACATTATTCCTTGTAAATTAAGCGAACATATAATTAAGTCAAACTAATTTAAGAGTATTGGCAATCACTTGATATTTCTTATATCATATACAGCAAACTGTTTTTTTTTTCTTTCTTTCTTTCTTTTTGGGTCCTTCTCACGTCCAAAGGAATATTCTTTAGGAAGCCATGAGAAACTGAAATGACATATATAACTTTGAGAGTGAATATGATTTGAAATTCATGATTTACGTGATGCAATCGTCACCCATTTAATTATTGCTACCAAATTAATGGTAATTATGAATAGAAAGAGGAGATTATAAGTAAGTATTAAGAAAAATCAAAATTAAGTAATTTCATTTTCATGTCTCTAAATGTCCCCTAACTAATTGAGCTTGTGGTTTCAATATGCATTCGTCATTGAAAGTTATGGGGCTTCCCAGGAGCAAATCCTTGCTTGATTTCCTTACCTAATTATTATACGTACACAGAATAGTGATCATGAAGTCTTAATTCATAGCATAATTAATATACATTTTCATTCACATGATGCAACTGTATATATATGCTCCAAAGAACAGTGCTATCACTCCCTAACGTGACAATACCACCTCAAACGACAAAAAAATACAAAATTTATCCCTAATCTCCTGGTCGGCGCCACCCAACCGCTATACAATACTGTTCGAGACCACTCAATCCGATGACTGTTGGCCACGACCATCAAATTGAAGAGATTTAATGGCATGGTCGGGACCATTAATTAGATCGTGCTTCAGAGGTGGTTGCACCACCCATGTTGGATACATTGGGCAATTTTTTTTTTCTAGGCTGATGTGGCACTGCCACTTAATTAAGGGAGTGTAAGAGGTGGGAGTGTCTATATATATATATATTGTTGAGCACACACTAGTTATTAGAGTTTTCTCCTAAATTTACAATATTGTACCGTGAAAAACTGAATGGTTTAGTTGTGAGTATCATATTCAATCACGTTCAATACTTATAGTGTTACATTATATATAATATCAGACAAATCAATAAGCACAAGCATCTATTTACTAATTTTTTTTTTTTGGAATTATCTAGCTATTTACTATTATTAATCGTATATACGGGGGTACAAAACATAAAAACTCTGATTTTTCTAGTTTTATCATTGTGAATCTTAGTATTGTAGGGTGATTAGATTACACAAATTAACTGACAGTAGTTATAATGAAAATCTTGAAATATTAATTGGCAAGATAAATCACCCAAATACATGGTTGAAAAATATTTTTATTTGCTAATTGATCAAATTGGGGATGATCGTTGCTTTCCTTTTGTGTTCACGATAAACATGCATGTCATTGGCACATATCATTCTTTACACATAATCCATCAAATAATACCAGGCATGCACCTGTACAGAATTGAGTTTGTATAATACTTTCCACTAATTTTATCATGAGAGAAATATAATTTAATTCAAAAAAATTAACCATCCAGATCATCCATTAATTTCCTTTTGTTAAACAATCCTAAAATAAAAATAATAATAAAAACCTAAAATTCTCGATCGGGTGTGAGTACTCGACAACGTTAGGGAATAGGATGGATTATTTCTATTTAAAGTGAAATGAAGATAATCTATTTTACTGTTAAGATTTTGTTTTATTTCATTTAATGGTATTCATTGTGCCACGTGACTTAAAACTTGTAAATGGCATTACAATATGTACACCATTAGATCTATAAAATCTAATATGGATCATAACATTAAAGACTACAAAACAATATATGGGATTTGAAAAGCTTTCATTTTGGAAGTGAATATAATGAATATGGTGTAGATCACAAGGATCCTCTCCATTTCATCGTTTAGAGCATCTCCAAGAAACCATGTAAACTAACTTTTTAGTTAAAACAACATTTTTTCTTCCACCAACAGTGCTGTAAAATAGCATTTTTGTCTAGAAATGCTAGAGTGAACTTTCAAATATGAAAGTTTACTGTAGCATTTGTAAATATTATTTAATTATATTTTATCTTTCTTTCAATTTTTTTAATCTTTTCTCTCTCCTCTCTTTTTCTCCCCTTCTCCCTCACGCTCCCTTATCCTCCCTCAGCACCTCCTCATCTCTTTTCTCTCTCTATCCCTTCTCCCTCAGTGCCTCATCTCTCTCCCTGTCCCTGTAGGGCTGCCACCCAATGGCCAGACGACTACGAAGTAGCGACCGAGAGCCTTTTTGGGTTTCGATCTATCCGATCAAAACGATAAGCGGAAAAGACTGATGCACATCACCCATGGAGTTCTGTCTGCCATACACCACCTTGATGGGTTTTAGGTGGTTCGATTTCTCCAAAATAGTGGTTTTAGGTGGTTCAATACAATTTGTGGCGAGGGAGAGAGAGAGAGAGGAGTAGAACAAATAATAAAAAATAGATTAAAAACAATATTTAAATAAAGTAGGCATTGTAAAATAGAGAGTCTATATGATAGAGTCATTGCGAAAAAGTAATAGTTAAATTAAAAAAGTGGTATATTGAGTAGCTAAACTACAATTCTTTGCTAGAAATGCTCTAAATACATCAGTTTTAGCTCTTGACCATGAAATAATTAATAAATATTCCATTGTTTTAAGTTAGACTCGCACTTGAGAGGAAATTATGTTAATTTGTGTAAAAACCCGTAAATCTAGTAAGTGGTTAAATTTCACATAAAGTAATCGAGGATTTGATATGATATAACTTACCTTAAACCTAAAAAAAAAAAAAAAAAAAAAAAAAAAAAGCACCCATTCTCCAAATTATTTTCTCTATTCTATAACGTGTCACAAGTTCATTGGGGGTTAAGCCAAAGAAAAAATAAAAACTTCACTGGGTTTTACTTCATATAGACTATAGTAATAATTGGTTGCAGAAAGAGAGACACAGAAGAAAAGAGAGAGAAAGAGAGAGAGAGACAAGGATATGTGGAACCACCGGCAGAGTTCACGGGGTACGTGCGTCGGTAATTACGTAATACTACAAATGTACGTAGAAAACGGCCGGTGACGTGGGAATAAAGTTGATGGAACGTCGTTTTAGGGTTAGATGGAGATCGGGTCCCTTATATGGACCCCATCCGGTTGTAAATGTCGGCTGAGTTGGACTTCCCTGTTTCTTTTAAAGGGGGAGAGAAAGAAGCCCAACTCTTGCACAGCCATTTCACCTCCAATAATCAATCCTCCACGCATTCATTTGATACAAGACAATCCAAAAAATACCAAGTTAAATTATTGTTCGCCCCCCGGCCCGGAGCTCCGTCAAAAAATGGGTCACCATTCTTGCTGTAATCAGCAGAAGGTTAAGAGAGGCCTTTGGTCGCCGGAGGAAGACGAAAAGCTCATTCGATACATCACCACCCATGGCTATGGCTGCTGGAGCGAAGTCCCCGAGAAAGCTGGTCATCTTTCTTTCTCCTTTCTCTCTCTCTCTCTCCCAAACACAAAAAAATAAATAAATTCTGTAGCTTATATATATATACATGGATCACATTTTTCAGGGCTTCAAAGGTGTGGGAAGAGCTGCCGATTGAGATGGATTAATTATTTGAGGCCTGATATCAGAAGAGGGAGGTTTACTCCGGAGGAGGAGAAGTTAATCATCAGCCTTCATGGAGTTGTAGGAAACAGGTTCAGATAAATAAATAAATTAAAAAAAAAAAGAAAAAAAAGTTGACTGTAGATTATAATGTTCCCCCTTTCCCCTTTTTTCTTTTGTTTTTGTTTTATTTTTTATTTTATATATATATATATATATGTATTTAAAATTTTAAAAAAAAAACATTTTTCTGCATGGTGTCTTGTCACACCAAAGCAACATAGATTTTTCAAACACGATGTATCATCAGCTAGAGCTTGTGAGTGTGTGAAACGTCAAATGTTTTACTCGTGGGATTTTATTTTATTTTTATTTATTTATTTTTTAGTGGTGGAGGAGGTGCTTTGTATGCAACTTGACTGACAATGACAATTCTAAACAAAACTTTAACACCAAGTCTTTGAATAAGTTTTGAGATTGTCTTAAATAGCTTGCAACCAGAAGCAATCTCACTGTTCAAAGTAGTTCCCCTAGTAGTATCACCTACATATATTTTGAGTCGTTAAGAGGGCAATTTCAGCGGTTGAAATTGTAGTTTTCAGTCGAAATTAAGTACATGTTTATTATATGCACTCTATCTCACTACACCCTCCACCTTCTTAATTTATTAAATATTAATAATCCTTCAATTAATAATCTTTCTCTAAACGCTTTACTAGTATAGTATTGTTTTCATATGAACATGCAAACATTGATTTCTAATCAAATTGTTTTCAAAAACACCTTTTTTTAGTACAATTTTTTTTGTAAACTGTCGTGATAGTTCACGATCGATTATGTCTGTGTTATTTGTTGTTTTTATTTCCTTTTGGGTGGACCGACATATTCATTTAGTATGCTAACATGTATGCATGATGGATTTGTAGATGGGCTCATATAGCAAGTCACTTGCCGGGAAGAACAGACAATGAGATAAAGAACTATTGGAATTCATGGATAAAGAAGAAGATACGAAAACCCTCTTCGTCTCCAAGCACCAACACCACCACAAATACTACTAACTCAGAACATTCTCAAATGGGTTACAGTTCGAACCAACTTGATTTTGTGAATCAAGATTTCACGCCAAAGCAACCTGTTCATGAAACCCTATTCTCTTCTTCATGCCCTTTATTCATGTTCGACACATCTTCACTTGATGGGTCTGCAGAAAACAACGTCGTACGCGCCGAGTATTTTCAGGATGCGGTGGGTTTCCATAGTACTCATGAAACATGGAATATGAACCAACATCAAGTTCAAGCGCTTCCGCCTCCGACTACGGCGGCGTCAGCTTTTGCGGTGGGCATGGACGCAAATTATTTGCCGCCATTGATAGAGAACATGGAGAATATGGTGCCTCTTGACGTGCAATCGTGTAGCATAGATGAGGAAGGAGAGATGGGATTGGAGTGCTTGCAAAGGCAGGAGTTGAATGAATGGGTTGAATCCCAGCAACAATGCTCAAACTTTCTTTTCTGGGATAACGTTGAAGGACCACTCGGTGGGGAAGAAATCGCACCGGTTTCATCAAATGTGGGAGCTAATAATACATTGAATCATGCTTTTCCTTCGTCTCTATGAGATGATAATGGTTGTGGAAATTGTCCCCGCCACAAAAAAGGCCATTTTCCCCCCTTTTTTTGCTTCTATTGGGTGAGGTTGTGAATTGTGAGTAATTAAAAAGGCAACATAAAAATTTGCATGCCAATTAATGTTTGCTTGGTGTTTGGAAATGGACGAGGAAATTCAAGAATAAAGGCAATGCAACAATGCAAGATGCAAAGCTTGATGACCACAACTATGAGATATTTCCCTTAAGCTCTTGTACATGTCATGGTGTTGAATGGTTGACATGGTTTTGATTTTTCTTTTACCTTTTCAATAACAATCCAGATTGACTTTTTCTCCTACATTTCATGTTAATTAGGTTGTAATCATAAGAGAATTGTTATATATATATTATATAACCTTAAATTTTTGTCTTCAATTAATGTTATTTCAATATATATATATATGCTTCGAAAGCAAAAAAAAACAAACAAAAAAACCAAAAACCGCAGATTAGTTGATGTGTTATGCTATAAATATTTTGTGGGATCAAGGAATATTTTGGTGTTTTTCAGCATGCCACTTTTTATTTATGTGACAAGTACCTGAGCAAAAAATATATGGCTGGGAGATATTTCTAAAACTTAATTAATTTCTTTTAGAAACTTGGCCAATGTTTAAGCAGGGTGTCACGTTTCGTTGATTATGACTACCAATATCTGCAACACTACAGCGATGGCAATCAACATGATACCTAGATGGATGGATGACGATTGTATGGTTTGAAATAAAATATTTGTCAAAGGAGGCAGATCCACTGCATCTAATGTTTTGTGAATTACTGATGATGATGATGACGACGACGATATTGTCTTGAAAACAGTATATGTCTTTGAAAATTATCGTTATGGTCAGGAAAAACATTAATATCTTATGAAGCGCTGTGTTACTGTGTACAGTGCACCACCATCAGTTTTGTCAATTTGTTGTTTGTCGGTTGCATGGATTTTCTCCTTCGTCTATTTACCTATGTAATTATAAGAGTACCGTTGTTTCAGTGAGGATATTTTCTTGCATGAGATAATTGGTGATACTATTTAGTAGGGAGGTCTTTTTAGGTTCGCTCAGGCCCCCTTTGGGCTTGACGAGTCCCCCCCCAAAGGAGTCATCAGAAATGGTCCCCGGACCGACGGACGTATGGTAGGGGATAAAAAAGGAAGGATATGTCTCATTCACGCATAGATGGATTTAGGGGGGACCGGCAAAGGCTCTAGTCCCCACAAATTATAAGAAAAAAAAAGTTTAAGGTAAAAAAAAATAATTAATTAAGATAAAAAAAAATAATTTTAGGTATTTTTTGCCAATTGGTCCCTCCTCAAAAATATTTTGACCTTAGGTCCACCCAAATTCAAACTGGCTCCGTCCTTGATTCACGGTACGGTTTTGCCTATTTAATAAACTTGATTCATTAAGGAAATGAGGTATTGAAATATCTCCCGAATGAAAACTATTCATGAAATATGGTGGCTGGGTTCCATTACCTTTGGCTCTTGCTATATCAAGCCCGCTTACCATATTAAACGCAATCCTATAAATGAAAGCCAATGTCCTTATTCTAAGGTATGCACCTACTCATTTTTATTCTTAGTTTATTGGGTTTTCTTTTGAATGATTCACTGACTTAAGCACTAGAGTGTTCTCAGTCAATGCTACCGGCTAATTACCCTTGCGGGTCTTGCCTGTTTTCTGTCTTAGCAGATCTTCTTTGACCGCGGCATTCAGTCAATGGCTCAAACAATAATAATACTAACAATTAACATAAGAAATTGATAATAATAATTAAGTGGGACATTCTGAAAAAAGTTTCATGAATGTAAAACAAATGCTTAGCTACATTCCAAATGGACTCAATTTTGAGATGAGTAGAACCCAAAAGGTTGGACGTACGTACAGCCATGGAAAAAAATATATATATATATATAGTGCCCTAATAATTAATGATCACATCTTAATGACTGTAGAGGTTCCCATTCCCACCTAATTAAGAAGGATGTAATGCTTTAATCAATCTTTCAATGAAGGCTATCATCTCACTGATCATTGGGCAATTCATTTATTAGTGATGTCTAATTTGAGTTAATTTCCTTAATCTCAAAAAGTTTATATTGGAAAAAGAGAGGAAGAGTCTCTGTTATGCCCTAAATTAACTTTCCTACTGTTTTAAGCAACAATTAATACGAATATTAATTACATGCTCATGAAATCATGCCTACTTCATTGTTACCCAAGGAATTTAAATTTAAATGTTGCTTCTTTGTGGTACTAAATTAATTAATTTAATTTTTTTTTAATAAAAAAAAAAAAAGATAAAAAAGACTATTTATTCTCTTCCTTTTTTTGACCCCATCTATCTTTGTACCCTTCATGTCTACGCCTTGTGATCACTTTTCTTACTATATAGGTACAATGGCCATATCATATATGAGTAGGAGGCCCTCTGCAATGATTCATAACATTAAAGTGCCTAGTCATTTAGATACAACCGAAAGTGACTTTGATGATATTAGATACATGCATTTCTCAATTCTGGGCATTGCCGACGATAAATCTTCTTGCAGAAGAACAAGAAGATCGCACCAAGATGTGTCTAATATTGATCCCGAGATCATGGAGTACAGGCTGAGTTTGCACACTACTGCTTGGCAGGTCCGGCAGAAGAGGCAGACGGACCTTTGCCTTCAAGGGGAACTAGGTAGTAGCAGAAGAGGTCGACGAAGTACTCTTGCAAGCTCGGTTTTATAAGGGAAGTGCACTATCTCGATTGGTTGGCCAATGTAATTATGGTAAATAAATCAAATGACAAATAGAGAATGTGTGGACTTTACCAGCCTGAAGAAAGGCTTGCCCAAAATATAACTTTCCTTTACCGAAAATCGGCAACTTCTTCTAGATTTGATGGCTGGGCATGAATTACAAAGTTTTATGGCTTTCTTTTTTGGCTATAACTAGATCAAGATATATGTCATTTAACGTACACTGATCCGGAGCTATAGTACATATTCGTTATTATGCCATTTGGGTTGAAAAACGCAAGAACTACATACTAGTGGGAATTGGTGAGCAACATGTTCAAGATGTAGATTGGGAGAAACATAGAGGTGTACATGGATGACATGTACATGGTCTCATAGAGGGGAATTAAGGCCAACTTCGAGGAGATACGAGCTATCATGGAGATACAACCCCCGCGTAATACCTACTACAAGAAAAATGTATATTCACTATGTTTTATTTTTCTTGGCATTTACGTGAAACATTGAGAAATGTGTATTTAACGGCGTTTTTTATGATCACGTCGACACTTTCTCATCATTAATTTCTAGACGCAAGGAAATGGAAATTAATTCTCGGCATTTTTCAATGAGTCGAGAAATGGAAACGACATGTGGAAGCTGACCACTCGGCGTTTTAATAAAAACTTTGAGAATTAGTTGGAAATTGCTTGATTTATTGGCGTGAAAGATTTATAAAATTTCAAATTTATTATTAATTATTTATTTACAAAAAAAAAAAACAATGATTCACACTGGGTCAAAACTAGACCCACAGTGGGGTCCAATGATGACCCCATCGTGGGTCAAAAGATGATCCACGGCGACAAGGACGGAGCCAAGAAATTTTATGGGAGGGGGCCAACCAAAATTTTTTTTTTTTTTTCGGTTCTTTAGAATTTTTTTATTAAAAATAATTATTTTGGTTGTTTTTTATGAACTAAAGACTACGGTAAGGGCAAAAAAAAGTGAGCATTTGAAAATAAGGGCAAAAAAAATAGACATTTAAAAGTAAGGACTAAAAATAAAAAAACTTAATAGGTATGACCCAAAAAAATTACGAATAGGGCCAAAAAATTTTATTGGATATGGCCAAAAAATCTAAAAATATGGCCTTTTTTTTTTTTTTTTTTACTTATAAATTTTTTTTCTTCATTATTTGGGGGGGACCATGGCCCACCCTGGTCCCCCCCTCCCTCCGTCTCTGCACGGCGAGTCACGGCTAGACCCACAACAGTGGTTGACCTACGTTGGGTCACCTTGTGACTGAGTATTGGTCACGCCATGACCCAACATGGGTCGTAGGGTGGCCCACTTTGGGTCATGACGAGGCCCACTTGTGACCCAGCATGGGTCGCAACCAGACCCTCCGCATGGGTTTGGTGGTGACCTTGTCGTGGGTCACAAGACCATTTATTTTAAAATCACATCCTTAAGAGGATTTGAGAGAAAATTTTAACAGATTTGTGACATTTCCAAAAATTATGTCTAATACACTAAATTGATAATTTTTGAACTTTGGAAGGAACATTGCAAAAGTCATAAAAGTTCATGGTGATTAAGTGAAATTTCCTCTATTTTTATTTATAGATGTCTACTTAAAAAGTATGCATTAATTTGGATATGAAAAAATAAATATGATTTAATATTAAATATTATTTAATTAATATTTAAAAATAAAAAAGGGTCTCACTTAAACTTGTTTCCCTAGAGCATTCACAATGTACATTGTACTCCTCAAATAAAATTAAACTTATTGAGAAGAAAAAATTACTTTATTAAATTTAGAGAGCTACTTTTAAAAGGAATAAAATATCAAACTCCCTATATATTTATCTACCTTAGTTAAATATCATTTTTTTTAATTAGTTTTAACCAATAGGAGATGGGAGAGTAAAAATAAAAATACAAATTATATAACTTTAGTTTTTTTGACTAATGGAATGTAGGAAGTGAATCTGACAAGAGTTAAATTTAAAGTAATGTAAGGAGTTTGTTAGATTTTTAGAGAAAAGTTAAATGAAGAGAACCCATTGTGAATGGTCTCCACAAAATCTATCAAGCCAGTCATGACTATTAAGAGCCTGCATGGGTGTACGTTTGAAGAGCCTAAAAGTTAGGGATGTCAAAAAAAATCAGGTACCAACCAGTAACCGGTTGGAAAAAACCGGTAATCGGTTGGAAAAAACTGGTAACCAGATACCCGATTCCGGTTTTTGGCATGAGTTATAACGGGGTAACTGAGTAACCGGGTATATATATAAAATAATATATATATTTTTATTTTTAATTTTTTTGGGGCATTTTTAAACATTGAATTTTTATGGCATTTTTAAACATTGGATTTTATGGGTATTTTTAAACAATGAAGTTTTAGAACATTTTTAAACATTGGATTTTTATTTTTTAAGGCCCAGAAAGCCAAAAACGGTAATTTTTTTGGGTTTTTTTTTTTATTATTATTTTTTTTTAACAATCACAACAAAGCCCAACTTATTGGGACAAAAATGCTAATTGTTTTTTTGTTTTTTGTTTTTTGTTTTTTTTTTTTTTAAAAGAAAGGGCAAAAAATTGTTAAATTAAGAACAAAAATTAGACCCAATACCTCATATAAGCCCAAAAATTAGGCCCAATACCTAAAATAAGCTATATATATATATATTCTTAAAAAACCGGTTACCTGGTCCGGATAACCAGGTATCAACTGGGACCAGCCGGTTATTGTATAACCGAGTAACCGGTTCCAATTTTTCAAAATAAAAAAACCAGGTACCCCGATTCCACCAAAATTGGGAACCGGGGCAGGTTTGCTACTCCTACTAAAAGTGCGTTTAACACTCAAAAAGTCTGTTTGAAGAAAAAAATACCGGTTTGGTAAAAAAAATTGAAAACGCTTTTAAGGGTTCAAAAAGCCCAAAACACATTTTTGGCAAAATGATAAAAGCTTAAAAATGAAACTTTTGCAAAAAAAAAAAAAAAAACTTTTTGATTTAAATCTCTATTTCTTAAATACAATTCCAAACATGCTCTAAATCTAACTTTATATCAATTTGCTTAACGTGCCGCTTTCAAAAAGGTTTTTAGAAGTTTCCCATCACTTGTCATCTTATTTCTTTTGTAAGAATTGATGCTTTGTTTGTTTCAACTAAACTATTTTATAAAAAACATTTTACCTATTTTTTGATGTGACCAAATATCATGGTCATATCAAAAATACTTTCGGTTGACCATGAAAACCATCTTTAATCCAAGTAAAATGGTTTCTTTGTTTTAAAATTATAAACCATTTTATGAGTTTGAATTTCTCATTCTTGTATTTTCTCTCTTTATTCATTCTCTGCCACCACCACTAGAGGTCGCCAGAGTTCACCAGATCCGCCATCGGCCACAACCACCGTAGGTTATTAGCAATTTCTCACCTTCGTTGGAGGTCCCCTGTCATCATTGTTGTCGCTGGCCGCCGGCCGCTGTCGCTGTCGCCGTTACGTTCACTAATTTTTCTTATCAAAGAAAAGTTGAAAATTGTTTTTAGCTCAAATAATTTTGTTAAAAATATTTTACAACAAAAAAAATATTTACTTCCAAACAAATTAAGCTTAATAGTAAGAAAGACCCACGTGTGCAATCTCCCCTTTTTCCCTTAAAAAAAAAAAAAAGGGGGTGGGGGGGGGGGGGGTGGAATAAAGGTCTATGACAGAAGCATAAGGTTGACCCCCTCTTTGGGCTGATATTCCTACAATTCTTTTGGTCCATTAAAGGGCCATCGCCATAGGACTAGACCATACATAGGCCCAAACCTATGCCCATATATATCCTAAGCCCATATCCCATCGGTGGGCTATATAAAACCAAAGCAGAATTAGGGTTTATTGCAGCAAGCAAAGACTGAGAGAGAACTCGCCGCCTGTATTTTCCTCGCATCTTCAACTTCAACCATGGTATCTCTCTCTCTCTCTCTCTCTCTCTCTCTCTCTCTCTCTATCTGTGAAAGAGTTAATTTTCTGTTTGTTTGCCGAGAAAGTTTTCGTAGGAGAAGAAAGGAAAATGTAAATGAACGAATCGCGTGTATTTAGGGTTTTAGACGAAAATCTAAAGCCTCTAAATTCTTTTCCTTTCCTTTTCCGCTGTTTCTCGGCATGCAAACAGATATCAAATCGGTCTCTTGACTTTTCTAATTGTTTCCCATCAGATCATTTCGGAGAAGAATCGCCGTGAGATCTCCAAGTACCTCTTCCAAGGTTTCTTACATACATATGCTATGTAGCTATCTCTATACGTGTATATATATGTGTTTTATTTAATTGTTCAATTTTGTGGTAATGTTTGTGTTCAGAGGGAGTTTGCTATGCGAAGAAGGACTTCAATCTGGCGAAGCACCCCGAGATCGATGTGCCTAATCTACAGGTAATAAAGCTGATGCAGAGCTTCAAGTCCAAGGCGTACGTGCGCGAGACCTTTGCTTGGATGCACTACTACTGGTATCTCACCAACGACGGCATTGAGTTCCTCAGGACTTATCTCAACCTGCCCTCCGAGATTGTCCCAGCAACCCTGAAGAAACAGGCTCGTCCTGCTGGTCGGCCCTTTGGCGGCCCATCTGGAGATCGCCCTCGGTAAATTTTTGTTCTTCGTGGTGGATTGGTGAGATTGCTCTAATTGATTGTGATGTGATATGGGTGGATTGGTTACTGAGATTGCTCTAATTGATTGTGATATGATATGGATGGTTAAATTTGTGTTTTTTGGGGTTTGTGTGAGTAATTGAAAACTGTTGTTGTGAATCAGTGGCCCTCCTCGTTTTGAGGGAGAGAGGAGATTTGGTGACCGAGATGGGTACCGTGGAGGTCCCCGTGGACCCGGTGGTGACTATGGTGACAAGGGCGGAGCACCTGCTGACTACAGGCCTAGTTTTGGGGTAATTTGATTGTGGTCTTTCCTTAGTACTTTCTTTTGGTATCTATTATGTTTGTATGCTTTTTTGCTGTTTGTATCATATTTATGTCCCATTGTGATATTCGCGAGCTTGATTTTGGCGGGGAACATACAAATTGGTTCTTTCTTTGTGATAGCAAATTGTTTCTTTGACTTGGTTTTTGGCATTGTTTATTTTCTTCAAATATGCCATTTAAGGTTAGGTTGGATGGGTTTGGTGAGTCTATTGAGCGAGGGGAACTAGTGTGTCAAGTTTTCTTTTAGGCCACTGGGGTTGGTACTGTTGACTTTCCTGTTGTTCAGAGTTTAGACAATTTTTTGCTGCTTCTTGTAAGAGTAATTATTATAGTCCACTGGTACATCAGCTCATTACAAGTGGGAAATTCTGGTTTGCACCTGTGTGGAAGCAGGGGTTGTGTGGGAGTACTTCAGGTCTAGACGATAGTGAAAAACCTAGAAACATAATAATTTTTGGGACTAGATTTTGACATTTTTGTAGTTGTAAACTTATTGGGGAATGCATCCTGTCATGGCTTGAGGCCTTCTTCCCCATCCTCCTTACCCCCTCCCCATGGCTTCTCTAAGCCCCGTATTTTTTATTTTCTTGAGGTATTATGTGTTAATATTGCTGGGTTAATTTGGTTCAGTTGTCAACCCCAAACCAGACTCCTCTTTATTTAAAGCATGGTTTCTGTCGTTCATCTAGTTGTTTGAACAAGTTGCCTCTTAATGTGTTAAGAAATGATGTTAGTGGCCAATAGAAAATTTTGAGGCACACACCGGCAGCTTTCCATTTGTGGTCAAAAGGAGTAATGATTAAATTGTATTATTGTGAGGTTGGAAGTTGATTGTATGTGGAGTTATAGCTAGAAAGAATGCAGTAGTATTACAATCTAATTCTTAGTGTCTCAGGTGTCCCGACTTTTTTTCCTTTAATTTGTTTGAGGGGCCAATCCTACTGACGTTAGATTACGAAATTTGACTATCTGATGATTGTTAGCTTTCCATTAATAGTATCACTTTTTTCTGTCCAATATATGGCTCATTTGACAATGCCTTTTAGATTTATTTGGTTTTTGGTTGTGATTTGACATAAATGTATAAGTTATTTTGAGTGTGTTTTGTTTTGAGTTGTTTGTTTATGTTTATGTTTTTTCTTTTCACAAAAGCAAAAAGTTACCCTACAAAAGTTTGCCAAACGAGCCCTAGTCTTTTTAATATCTCCAACATTTTATTCTTGCAGATTTTTGTCTCCATTTGAGTAGTTATTTGAAATCTTCAAAGTTGTTAGGGAAATATGTGAGATTTTAATTTGTAAGCCAGCATATGTCCATTGGTGGTGGCGTTCTTTGTAAAAGAATTGGGGATGACTTGTTTTCCCAGGCAGCTGGGATTGTAGTTCGGTAGTTTCTACTGTACTCTAATGATTGTTTCTTGCACCAAACTTGCAGGGTCCTGGTGGAAGGCCTGGCTTTGGTCGTGGAGCTGGTGGTATTGGTGGTGGTGCCCCAGAGAGCTCAAATCTTTCTTGAGAGTTATGGCTCCTGTTTCTACATTGCATGGTTTTTGACAGTTCAATTTTTAAGCCGAATCCTTTTCACTTACTGCATATGGGAGCTGAATAGCAATTCTTCTTTTTGTTCGTCTGGTGTTTGAAAATGTTAGATGTTGGATTGGTAATAGTTGCTATTTAATTTTCCTGCTTTATGAATTGTCTTTCATTACTACTTCTGAAGCATTATCTACATATTTTAGTTTTATGACATTTGTGACACTTCCACCTTTATCCATCAATACACCACCACCTTCTTTTGGTAACCATTAGATGATTCTCATATATGATATGCAATAAATGAGTGTTGTTTGGTACACGACTCCCAACAATTTCTCAGTAGGAAGAATTTGACCATTTGAAGCTGAACCGATGATGAAATCTTTGCAATCCAATGGAATTGATTGTCTATTGGTTTCATGAGTAGATATTACCCGTCACATCCAATTGTCTTCATGAGTAATGTTAACTTTCACACAAAATTATCATTCTCATTGCACACAGCTTTTTTTTTTTTTTTTGTTTAATTGGGTTTAGAGGTGAAAGCCAAGCTTTATACCAATAATGCTGCTTTGGGCTTCGGCAACAATTTTGCAAAACAAGAATGTTGACAGGAATCTGATAGACACTAAAGAGGAGGATGAAGAACCTGGACATACCATTCTTCTATGCTGCAAAAAATGAACACTAATACAACAAATAGAAGAAAACAAGTTCAACAACAAAGCTAAAATCGCCAGACTAGACTCGTAGTATTACCACTAACTACCAATTTGTTAACATTCACCAATTCTCATCAAAGCTTATACTCTCAGAAAATTGTGAATTTAATTGCTTAGTAAATATTATAAAACTTTACATGCATTTAAATAAGATACCAAAAATCCCCTCTCCCCTTCTCCATACTGAAAAGAAAAAGAAAAATCAGATTACACAAAGCTTGAACTACTAAAATTTATTTCCTCACATTTGGGATTAAACAAGATATTCTCTCTCCCCCCCCAAAAAAAACAAAAAAAGAAAAAAGAAAACCAAGGGAATACCTTCAATTTAGATGGGTGGTAGGATCGGGATCCCCAGCAATGGCTAGGGAATTGCTCATCAAAGCTCATCAAAAATGGGTGAAATCTTAGCCATTGAATTTCATCCAATGATCTATAATTTGCCACACGTCCTTTTAATTAAAAAATACTAAAATATTATTTAAGTTTTAAAAAGAAAATATAAAACAAAATAATACAAAAATAAAAAATTATAAAAAAAAATATGGCCACCCCCAATGGCCGGTTGGGGGTGGCTCATGGCCATAGGGGGTGGTTCGGCCAACCCCTAGGCCAAACCCATTTTTCTTTTTTTTTTTGGGGTTTGGCCTAGGGGGTGGCCTTAGGGGGTGGCTTCGGCCGCCCCCAATGACTGGTTTCAGCCACCCCCAAGCCTCAGATGGGGTGGCTACTTTTTTTATAATTATTTTATAATATTTTTTAAAAACTTAAATATTATTTTAGTATTTTTTAATTAAATAGACATGCGGCAGTGTATAAACTATTGGATGAAGTTCAATGACTAAGATTTCAGCTATTTTTTACCGGCAATTTCTCAACTAATGCTGGGGATCCCAATCCGGTGGTAAAGTGAGCTTTTACAGCCTTTAATTAGAAGCTGACACATACCAAGTACAATATAAATAAAATAGACAAGAAACACTAGATAGGTGCTCCTGTACAATCCAACGTCTCTTGCTTCTGTATTTGTGGCTACCAAGGAGAGCAAGAACTAAGAAGCAATCTCTGAACGGTGAAGAAAGGTGCGGCTGAGCGGCGCTTCGTGGATGGTGGGCTAACGCTGGCGATGACCAATAGGTGGTGGCGCGGTTGTCTGTGGGTGGCAGAGGTGAAGGTCGTTGAGGCGGTGGTGGGATGCCGAATCTGGCCGTAATGGCAGGCTGAGGCTAATGTCTAACAGAGACTGTCAAAAGTACTAAAACTGTAGGGGCTCTTCCGGAGTGGCTGCCACAATTAAGGTGGACAGTGACCTGGATCTGGGTTTAGTGTTTGGGAATTTTCTGACTAAATTTGGATTTGGCTACAAGCACCAGTGGAAGGAGGCTGGAGGGTGTATGCCAGTGGTGTATTTTTGTGCGGTGCCGGAGATGATGGTCAAAACTGGTGGCAGCACGACTGAGGTGGACGGTGGCCTGGATCTGGGCCTAGGTTTGGTGTTTGGGAATTCCTTTGGACTTCTTGTAGGTCTTTAAAAATTAAAAGAGTGGATTTTTTTTTAGTGTGTTTCTTCATTTGGTGAGATAACTGATGCGTTTATTCTCATGTAAAAATGAAAATTTAGAGCCCATCCTATCTCTTCCTTCTTGCTATATAATGAAGGCGAAAATTTTCAGTTACAGAACGGATTTGGCTTTGGCTTCAAGTGCTTTTTTTTTTTTTTTTTTAGGACGTAAGCCAAATCCAAAACCATCTAATGTTTTCAATTCCCTTCAAGAATGTCAGCATCCGTCAAAGCCAAATTCTTGAAGGCTAAATCAACCATGGAACATTACCAACAACTTAATCAGCAGAGCCATGGTGGGAAGAAACGAGCCTGCCAAATTTAACTAGTTCTGCTGTAGCTAGAAGAAGAAAGAACAAGAAAAAAAAAACTAGCAGTACTTATATACCTGGAAACAGACTTAGATTGTATTTATATATCAAATGTACCTTTTTATAACAAAGTGACATAGTGGATAACCATAGGTACTACCATCCACGAGATCCTAAACAAAAGCAAGAAACTAAAAGCAGAAAATGCAAAAACTGGAAAACTAAAAGAAGATTGACAGTTGACACTGCACAGAAACACCAATGGCATAGGAGTCCTTCAAAAAAGCAAACTTCATGTTTTTCACATAATGATGTCTCTCTCTCTCTCTCTCTTCAGTCTCTCCTCAGTCAACTTCCTCCATCTTGCTCTCCTCATTGCCCTCCTCCAAAGGTGGTGGCATATCAGCATCCTCGCTGCCGGTCTCGTCTTCGTCAATGCTCAGACCCAGCTTCAACATCCTGTGAATTCTCGCAGCGAATGTGTTCGGGTCGTCGAGACTGAAACCGGAAGTCAAAAGAGCAGACTCATAGAGCAGCATCACCAAATTCTTGACCGATTTATCATTCTTGTTAACCTCGGCCCTCTTCCTCAACTCCTCCATAATGGGATTGTCCGGGTTAATCTCCATTGTCTTCTTGCTAGACATGTAAGAACTCATGCTGCTGTCCCTCAGAGCCTGCGCTTTCATGATCCTCTCCATGTTGGCTGTCCATCCATATTCCCCTGTGACCAAGCAGCAGGGCGAGTCCACAATTCTATCAGACACCACCACTTTCTCCACCTTGTCCCCAAGGATGTCTTTGATTACCTTGCACAGATTCTCAAATGACTTTTTCTTTTCCTCCCTTTTTTCCCTCTCTTCCTCCGATTCATCCTCCAGCTTCAGCCCTTCCTTTGTTGCAGACACAAGCCTCTTCCCGTCGTACTCCTTCAAGTGCGAAACAACATACTCATCAATGGCCTCAACCATGAAAAGAACCTCATACCCCTTCTTCTTCAACCTCTCAAGGAAGGGTGAGTTCTCAACAGCTTTCTTACTCTCACCGGTTATGTAATAGATCTCTTTCTGACCCTCCTTCATTCTTGTCACATAGTCCTTGAAGCTGGTCATCTCATCACCACTTTTGGTTGAATAGTACCTCAGCAACTCAGCCAGCTTAGTCCTGTTTTGGCTGTCCTCATGGATACCCAACTTTATGTTCTTGGAGAATGCTTCATAGAACTTGCCATAATCCTCCTTGTTCTCAACAATCTCATTGAACATCTCAATGCATTTCTTCACCAGGTTCTTCCTGATCACCTTGAGAATCTTGTTCTGCTGCAGCATTTCGCGAGAAATGTTGAGTGGGAGGTCATCAGAATCCACCACTCCCTTCACAAAGCTGAGATACTCTGGAATGAGTTCTTCACAGTTGTCAGTTATAAACACCCTCCTGACATAGAGCTTGATGTTGCTCATCTTCTTCCTCGTGTCGAAGAGATCAAATGGAGCTCTCTTCGGAACAAAAAGGATGGCTTTGAACTCCAGCTGCCCTTCCACAGAGAAGTGTTTCACAGTAAGGGGATCCTCCCAGTCATTGGTGAGGCTCTTGTAGAAAGAGGCATATTCCTCCTTGGTTATCTCCTCCGGTTTTCGGAGCCAAATAGGTTTCTGCTTGTTGATGAGTTCCCACTCGTGAGTCACCTCCTTCACCTTCTTTTTCTTTTGTTTCTTTTCATTCTCGTCATCGACTTCTTCAACATCACCCTCCTCTTCCTTCTTATTTTCCTCATCTTCATCATCACTAACCTCTTTCTCTATAGTCTTCTCAGTCCACAGGTAGATTGGGTAGCTAATGAACTCAGAGTGCTTCTTCACAAGTTCCTTCAATTTCCTCTCCTCCAAGTACTCCAACTGCAACGTCAATTAAGATCACATTCAATTCAATACCAAGCCCTAAATTTGAGACTAAGGACTAGACCATTAAGAGCATGTTTGAAATTGTGTTTGAGAAATAGATATTTTAAAAAAAGAAATGGTTTTTTTTTGCTAAAAGTGTGTTTTAACTATTTTTAGAGTTTTTAGATCTTTAAAAGTACTTTCAATTTCTTTTTACCAAACAAGTATTTTTTTTTTTTTTTCAATTGACTTTTTGAGTGTTAAACGCACTTTTAGGCCCCTCAAACGCACACCCAATCATACCTTCACTAAACTATCCAAAAACTAAGGAATAATAACATAGACAAAACTGGTTTTTATAATATCTGCTTGAGTGATCAATTCATGCATAGATTTGCAGGACAAATGAAAAATTGTTTGACCCTACAATTTCGGCAAAATTTGTGATTTAAACAAAATTGCAAAGAGTATATTGATTTGGGAAGCATTTTAAAAAAAATTACCTTTTTCAAATTCCAGGCAAAGGTTACGTAATCGTACGTTTAAAATGCACAACTTTAAAAGCTAAATTATAATTTTTAAGGTATAATCGTGATTTTATTCAAATTTTAATTGCATTTTTAAAATCGCAGCTCAGAAACCACACTTCCACACAAACGACAGCGCACACACATAGACAACCCAAGTCCACTTGCATAATTAAAAAAAGATTAAAAAATAGAATAAAAAAATGTGGGCAATCTTTTCATACCTGGTCTTCCTTGAGGAAGAGAGTGATCTTGGTTCCTCTGCCCAAGTGCTCGCCATTGACATCCTTGGTGATGGTGAAGGAGCCACCAGCCTGAGACTCCCAGATGTACTGATCATCGTCGTTGTGCTTGGTCGTCACGATGACCTTCTCGGCAACAAGGTAAGCCGAGTAGAACCCAACACCAAACTGCCCGATCATGCTCACATCGGCCCCGGCCTGTAACGCCTCCATGAACTCCTTCGTCCCCGACCTCGCAATCGTCCCCAAGTTGTTCACCAAATCTATCCCCACAAAAACCCACATTGGTTCAATCAATCACAACCCATTCCAAAGAAAAAATTCCCAAGCTTATGAAACCACACCTTAAGTGAATGGTTCAATGATTACAAATTTTTGTTAAAAAAAAAAAAGAAGTCAGAAGTTACATGCAGAGAATTATTTGTTATTATTAACTAATAATAGTATTTCAAGGACAGTGAAAAGGGAATGTTGGGGTGGATTTTAAGGTTGACGAACCTGATTTGGTCATTCCGATACCGCTATCGATGATTGAGAGGGTCTTGTTGACCTTGTCAGGAACAATTCTGATGAAGAGCTCCGGCTGAGCATCGAGTTTGCTCTTGTCCGTCAAGCTTTCAAATCTGATCTTATCCAATGCCTACAACAACACAAAACAAAACCCAAATTCAGAACACCCATAAACACCCACATATATACTAATCAAGAAGTTGACGGGGAGAAACATACATCAGAGGCATTGCTGATGAGCTCACGAAGGAAGATCTCCTTGTTGCTGTAGAAGGTGTTGATGATGAGGCTCAGAAGCTGGTTAATCTCTGCCTGGAACGCAAAGGTCTCCGTCTCTGTCTCTCCCATGTGCACGTCAGCCATTGATGATACAAGTTGCTAATGAACTCGAATTCACAGAAAGCAGAACGAAGCGATAGAGGGTGGTGAGGAATTCAAAATCCCAGGAATTTGTTTTCCGCGACGTTGGATTTTCTGGTGTTTCTTTGTCTGTCGTAGAAACAGCTGGAGAGGCCGGGTATTTATAACGTGTCATGACTGCGGGGGGGGCTTGCAGAGCTTTCTGGTGGCTTCTTTGCTAAGAAACCAAGGCAGTCGAATCGCATTTCGAGGCTCTGGGCTCTTCTTCCTTTTTCTAGAATTTCTTCTTGTGGTTTATTGACTCTTTCGCCCTTGAAACTGGTTTGGTTTCGCGCGGTATGGCCCCGTATGGATGCTTGAGAATTCTCTCTTCCATTGGGCATTATGGGGATTTTCTTTTTCTTTTTCTTTTTATTTTTTGTTCTGAGAGGGCATTATGGGGATCTGGAAGGTTGTTTTCGCTCTCTTTTGAGAGGTTTGAGAGTTTGAAAAAGAGAAATATTAGCTCTTGTTTTACTGTTCTCTTTATTGTACTGTTCTCTTTATGTTATTTCAATTGTAACGTGATTTTAAAATTATCGTTGAATTTAAGATTATTATTATTAACTTTTAATTTATTAGTAATTTTAAAAGTCACGTCATAATTGGAAAGACACTAAAAAAATACTAGAAGAACACAACATTTTTCTTCAAAAATATTTTTAATATATAAAGAGTTATTACACACAAAAGGTTGAAATGTTTGATAAAAAATTTTGAAATTATTATTATTATTTTTAACTTTTTAACTCTAAATAGGGGCTAAAACATTCTTTTAAGAAAAACTTAAAAATAAAGTTTTTTCTCAAAAACTCTTTTTAACTTTAAAAATTCTATTTCTTAAGGCAATCTTATTTCAGAAGTCTATTATGCAAATCAAACATGCCCTTACTATGTATTTTAGTTTAAGAAAAAATTACATTTAATATTATATCTTTGGGTTTTTCTGTGTGTTATTTGTGAGGGGGTTTTCTTTTGGGCCAGAGCCCAGAAGTGTTGGGTTCTTTTGGGCCAGAGCCTAGAAGTGCTTAATATTATATCATTGTGCTATAAATGAAAAAGATTAACATACCGTTTTTAATGCAAATGGGCTTTGGACTCTCAAGATTGGAAAACTCTAAAGCAAGCTAAGATTCACAAAGAACTGAAAATTCCATGCACAATTCTTCCAAGGCTTCTTTAGTTCGCAAAATATGTATTCTGTCAGGAAAATGAATAGTTATTAGTAGGAACAGGTAAGAGTGAAATGTAATAGTTATTCATATTGTTTAATTTGGTAATAATATATGTGTTTTAATTAGAATTGAACTAAAGTTACAAAACCGTCTACATTTCTTCCTTTTTAATTAAAAAAAGAAGAAAAAGAAAAAGAAAACCTTTGAATTGCAGTGAGTGGCCGGCCACCCACCGGTGCCCGATGCTCATCCGTTTTTTTTTTTTTTTTTTTTTTTTTAAGGATTAGAAATTTACTTTGGCTACTAGGATTTTGTTTACTTTCTTTACAATTATTTTTCTTATATATACACACACGTTAGTTTGTAATGTAAAACGGAGACTCAATTAAATTATTGCCAAATCAAAAAATTTTCTCAAACACTCTGCTGAATTTATCATTCTTTAAGTTTTTAGACTTGTTTTATCTTTTTGGTTAGAAGACAAAGACACTTTTGATTATTATTACCCACTACGTCATGGTTACAAAAGGAAAAAAAAATGGGAAGGATGGAGCTTGGAAGAAAGAGATAGAAGAAAATGATGAAGAGGAAATGGAAAAAGGATTTGCAATAAGAGGGTGGCAGCTAGATGAAAAAGAAGATAATCTTTTGTGGGATGCGCATGTAAGAAGCCTTAAACTGTTTACTTTTGTAGAAGAGAAAAGTTCCGTCACATGTCTTCCATTGACCAAAATTAACAATACCTTTGTCCTTATGTAGTGCCATCCTCCTATCCCATCAATAACTTTTAAAAATAATAGTAGTATCGATAATATTTGGTAATATTCTATGTCCCCTCGTTAACGCATCTTTTAAGCAGACTCTCTGGAACTCTCAAAATTGTATAATTTTAATTAATATGAGGAAAATATCGCTTTAAGCCGCCTTTAACACTCTCAATTTGTATAAAATTAACTTATATGATGCAAAAATCACGTCTAACAGCTTTTCTATCTATCGTTTATCTAACACACATATTATTCTTTTTCACCTATACGTACGAGATTAGGCATTTGCAACGACAAAAATTTCTGAATTCAATATTATTTGGTGTAAAGGTTGGCTTCACCACTTCTTTAGTGTAAAGGAGAAAAACAAGGCAGGCAGATCTCGATTGTCCACTATAGCAACGCTTTTTCAAGAGAAAAATGTGTATTACCTTTTATCAAATAACTCAGGAGGAAGATTCAAAACGCTATTTATTTTCCTCCCCTTCAAAATTTTAACAAACAAGTAAGGGGAGGAAAACATTAATTAATAACACCTTTAAGTCAGAAAAAAAACAGGACAGTGTTCAAGTGATCCAATCACTTTTCTCAGTTTCTGATCATTTTGATTTATAAGTAGAACTGGTCAATTATTATTTTAATTTCTAGCCTTTAATAACCAAAATTTTCACTTCATGGAAAAGTTGGACAATTTTTCCACTTGAGAGAGTGAAAAAGACAAGAGGCAAGAAACTGTTGTAATAAAATTATTTCCATGCCAACAGAAGCAAACCCTGAGTGAGGGAGCGAGAGTGGGCAAATAGAGAAGGGGAAGAACCAGATACATCAAACATCCAGCACAAAAAACGAGTGATAACGTACACAACAAACAACCTAATTAAGAACAAGCTACCCAATAAAGTAGTGTCATTGAAACCTAGAACTAGTAAGGACGTACAAGAGCATGCATAGATCGAGGACGTCGCCGCAACAGCGTATGGAAACTTCCACATGCAGCACCATCTGCAACTTGTAGCGTAGGCATGCCTGCATTATTTCTAACAGTGAAGTGGCCCTAACTGCAGCGGGTCGGATTGAGAAGGCTGAAAATGAATCTTGAATTGGGTGGATCCCAATAAAGTCCAATCTCATCACCCTTCTTGAGGCTCCTCCTCTTCACAAACTCCTCCGTCCAATTTCGATTGAGAACATAGCTCCCACTTCCACTTGGCCAATATTTGAAGATCAATTCATGTTCAGACTTGGTATCAAAATCCCAAACACCAACTGGAATCCCATTAGCAATGCGTCGTGCATCCCATAGGCCTAAAATGTGCTCCTGCACCCACTTCTTCGGCAACAAAAGCCTCGACGAATCCCTGATATCACTTGTCTGAATCGTCTTCTTCATAGCCGTGGGACCAAGCTCGAACTTCAACTCCAATGAAGCATCGTTATGTCTCTCTTTTTTTCTGGATGAAGGAGGGACGTTGGCACTACTACTGTTTTCACTTGCTTTCCTCTTTTTGGTGGTGCATGTACCGCAACCGAGCTCCAACTCCAACGAAATCTCCTCCAATCCATATTCGCTCCGGGTCTCAATTCCTGCAGCTTCACCTACATGATTAACTAATTGATCATTCTGTAGAGTAGCCAAAAAATCATACAAGATGGGTTCTTTTACCTTATATTCAGAAAACGAGGAACTAATCTCACCTCTTGTCTTGTCCTTTGAAATTTTGCTCTTTTCGCCATCGTTTCCTTCTGGGTTTTCACTCGCTTTCATTTTTTTGGTGATGCATGTAGTGGAACCGAGCTTCAACTCCAACGAAATCTCCTCCAATCCATGTTGGCTCTCGCTCTCAACTCCTGCAGCTTCACCGACATTAAGTAATTGATGATCATTCTCTATATATAGTAGCCGAACAAATCATACAAGATGGCTTCTTTTACGATAACATTCAGAAAATGAGGAACTAATCTCACCTGTTGTCTTGTCTTTGGAAACTTTGCTCTTTTCGCCATCGTTTCCTTGTGGGTTTTCACTCGTCGGCTTCGTGGTTGCGCCAAAGCCATGTAACAAGTTGCGAGAGACAAAACCCTCCATGCCCAACTTGTCACCGCTTAATGATCGACCATAATGCAAAGCATGCGAACTAGGTTTGCCGGACAGTAGAGAGGAGTACTCCATCGATCAGACCCAGAAAACACTACGAAAAAGAAAGCGTTTGTGTTTGTGCGTGTTTAGTCAGAAGCGTTTTATATAGAGGGTTGCTGAGAATGATTACGGGTGCCGAGCTAAAGATGTTACCGTGCTGAAAGACAAAAAGACAATAAACGCCACGAAAAGAAAGCATTTGTGTTTGTGTGTTTTTCTTGGAGGTCCTTGGCGTGAGGGGATCAAATTAAATGTCGAGAGGAATCATTCCCAGAAAACACCAAGAAAGAAAGCTTATTTTAGTGAGGGGAGTGAGACTTTATAGTTGTAGACTTATAGTAACTACTATTTGGATCTTGGTCGAGCTCTTGGATTTCGGCAGTCCTAAAAACAAAATATTTGGGAGGCAAAAGTTTATTATATATATATATATATATAGCGGAGCCAGCATTTTGGTTTAGGAGGGTCATTTTCTTTTTAATATATAAATAAAAAATGATTAAAAATATTATCATATTTTGAAAACAATCATTCATTCCATTATTCTGTCATTCGATTATGTAAATGATTTTCAACATTATTCATGATGAAAATGTTCTCCCAATAGTGTACAATCATATAGTACTCCACACAATTGAAATATATAACAAAATCTATATATACTTATAAACAATTAATTTAAAAGAGAAATCTAAATACGAAAAGCTTAATCAATGTAAAAGTTTGATTATGTATTTGAAACTTTTCAAAAACATATAAATCGTCAAAAAAAAAAGTTGATTTTGCTATGTTTTAAGTAGTCTTTTAACTTTACGCCTCTCAAGCTCTAAAAAAAAGAAGCCAAACAATTGATTTGATGGCTTAAAGAAAAAAGGTTTCAAATTGAAAGTCGTATTGTAAGAAAAATCGCAATTTGCAATTTTTTGATTAAGAAGTTTGCAGAATCATATAATTGTAATGCTCTAAATATATAATTTAGGTTTTTATTTGGGTCGGCGCCTTATATTAAATGAAATAAGAGTCAACTAAATCAAGTCACCAAGTAAATCTTCCTTTTAAAATAAAAAAAAAAAATCATTTAAGTTTTTTTTAAAAAAGAAAAAAGTTATGAATTAAAATTACTGGCAAGAAAAAAGTTATGAATTAAAATTACTGGCACAATGATTTAATTGCCACGCTAAACCACTGGCCAGTCAATAGTGCCCAGAGAAATTGTTCTCTTTTTAATTGCCCATTGGCCCTCTAATTAGTCTTGCATCAGAATTTAGAATAACAAAATTTTTTTTCTTTTTCTTGCTATCTGCCGAGTCCTGCTATTCGGCTGCCAGAAGATAGCCAAGCGTCGGACATATATTAAAAATAAGAAATAAATAAAAAATTTGTCATTTTTTTTTTGTTAGTTAAATTTCTATGAGTTAATATTTAATTTTTAATGTCTCAAAACTTGTTTTTGGATTTAAAATTAAAATTTAAGGGTGGAAAGTTAAATCTTTAGGGATTGTATCACCCAAAAAAGATTCAATCATCCTAAATTTGGTGCTAATACCTCAAATTTAGTATTATTACCTCAAATTTGCATTTTCTTTTAATATCTCTCTTCTTCAATTTAAAAATAAAAAAATAAAAAAAGAGAACAAATTATCTGAAGTTATTTTTTTTAAAAAAAAATTGGCCACGTCTGATTTTTGCAGATGATGGAATGACCCCAACCTGCCGAAAATCTCTGCTCCTATCTGCCTGCTATTTCGTTAAAAATAAAACAAAGAAAAACGAAGCGTTTGAATTTTATAAAAGAACGCGTGGTAGCCTGGGAGCCACAAGTCAACTAAAATCAAACGGGGCGTTTTAGAGAAAAATAAAGTGTTATCATCTTCAACCTTTCGATAGCCTAAAAATCACCTGAAAGTGTGACAAGAAAAGAAAGTTCTTGGCGCCCGTGAGTGTTTATTGTTTGCCTATGATGTCTGATGAGTGAGTAGCCGAAGGTAACGTCTATGGCCCCTTAGAGCATTCCCAGCAGACTCCCTATAAGGGAGTCTGTTCCCTAAGTTTAGGGAATATGTCTAAAAAATCGCAAAAAACGTCCCACAGCAGATTCCCTATATGGTTCCCTAAACCATCAGCTGCTACAGTTGAACCCAATGTTTTGGGTTCAACTGTAGCGATCCAAAGGATTATTAAATTAGAAAAAAATATTCTCTCTCCTCTCTCCTCGATCTCGTCTCACGTCCCTCTCTCTCACCTCTCTTTCTCTCTTGCTCGCACCACCAAACGGCAAACAAGCAACAAAGCATTCAAATCAAAGAAACCCAGACCGATCAAACCAGAGATTTCAAACCGAATCAGAGATTTGTTTCAACTTTCAACTGATCAAACCAAAGAAACCCAGAAATCTCATAAAGTTGTGCTTAAAAAATAGCAAAAATTGGAAACCCATAAATCAAATCAAACCAAAGAAACCCAGAAATCAAATCAAAGACACAAGGCATCAAGGCATGTGCATGCCGATTGGGTCGCAATTGGATGGGATCGCGTTGTGCGAAGGGCTGGAGTCGCTGTCGATAAAGAACTCGGCGGACTTGGACGACATGAGGTTGATAGCCATCGCGAGCGGGTGTTGGAAATTGAAGAAATTTGAGTTGGTTGGGTGCAAGAGGATCACAGGGACGGGAGTGCTTCCTTGCTGGGAGGAGAAGAAAACGAAGAAATTACAGGAAGAAGAAATGGGCTGCTGCTGGAAGGGAAAGAAAGGAAAGAATGAAGACGGAGATGAGATGAGAGAGAGAAAGAAAGGTTCAATTAAAGGAATAAAATATAAAAAAGGTAAAATAAAAATAATAATATTTTAATAATATAGGGAAGCATTAAGGGAAGCAATTGGGGTGCAAATTGACATAGGGAAGCAAAAAGTAGTTTGGATCCTTAAACTTAGGGAAGATGACCGGGTAGCTGCTGGAAATGCTCTTATATGTGACTGAGAGTGGGTACTTAGGATTTTGAGGATTTTCTACCGGGGATGGGGGAAATTTTTGGGGGTTGAGGGTGGTTATTTGACCCCTCTCAACCCCCCTCCCTCCTCCCCTATATATATATATATATATATATATATATATATATATAGAGGGATAAAATAAGGTTGTGTGAGGTGGAAAGATTATGTGTGGGGTGGGGTGGGTGGTCATTTGCAAATTTGAGTCCGTACGGGAAAATACACTTTACTCCATGAACTATTCACTGATTTGCATTTTTAATCTCAATTTTTAAAAAGTGATATTTTACCTTTCAAAAGTATATGACATTGACACTTAACCTTATGAAGTACACTTTATCCTTCTAAAGTATTTTAAGTTGACAATTTACATTCCGAAGTAATTATTAAGTTTTGGGAGTAAAATGTCAATTCAAAATATTTAATGGGGGTCAAGTGTCAATGTCAGATACTTTGGGGGGGTAAAATATCGCTTTTTAAACATTGGAGTTAAAAGTGCAAATGAGTAAATAGTTCAGGGGGGTAAAATGTATTTTTTCCTAATAATTTTAAGCCGTTCAACAGCACGAAACTCTACATTATAATTTAATTTCAAAATTTAAATACATCTCTATCGCTCTTTGTTCTTATTTTCACGCTATACTACAAGCACAATCCCTTATAGTAATATTATCAATCATGGTAATGCTCTATCGGCCCTTTGTTTTGCTTTAGAAATTACTATATGATTAAACCCCACAACTAATAACATAAATATATTAATAATAATGGCTAATTTCGGATAAGAGAAACCACAATATATAGCTCATTTCGGGTAGGAGATAAATCACAAACAAGCTTTTGCTTAATCATTCTCAATGTTCTAAAATAGATGCTAGCTATGACCCTTACTTATACTAAAGGAATACAACTTAAAGTTGAAATAGTAAAACAAAATAACATAGGACTAGGGGTGGATATCGGTTCGGTTGATGTTGGTAAGGGCATTTTCGCCTATCGATTCGTAAAAGTCGGTTAAGTCAATTAATTAACCAACTTCATACCGACAAGGAATATTTTCGACTTTTTCCATTCATTAATTAGTTAGTTAATAGGTGTTTGGTTAAGTCGATTAATTGTCCGTCATAAACTTTTATGTTAAGATTTATCAACTTCTTTATTCTCTGATTCATCAACTCTTAAGTTTAAATGAACCGAAAAGAATATATCGTATTCCTTTTTGCTTGTCACACAGCTACAAGCCTACAAGTTTCTCTTCTTATGAAGTCTCTGCTTTTTCTCCTCTTACAACTAAGTCTTGGGATTCCATGTAGTACAAGAAAAGAAAGGATGGATTTCCTTTCTAGAAAAAGGACCACATTAATTAGGACAAACTGGATGGGTGAAAGACACCCACGATTTAATTTCCCAATAAAGGATAATATGACATCTCTTAACCTTTCCCCCTTAGCAATTCCAAGTGTGACTTTAACGTGCCGCGTACATTACACGTGCCCCTTTTTTTTGGTTCCTTTCGTAAGAAATTATGTCTAAATTTGGTTGTATTAGTCCGGCCCACAATCTATCTGATGCTAATAATTAAGTTTACAGAATTTGACGCTTAATCAATTTCTATCGTGCCTGTCCAAATACAGAAAAAGAGAAGACGCCGTTTTCTTGCGACTTTGCTTGGTTAGTCTGCCACTACCCTTCTGGCGTTCATACACCCTTTGGACCTTTTCAGATCTTTGGAAAAGAACGGAAAATAATTCTGCTTGTGACGAGGATGGTTTTAATTCCCTGTCAAATCATTGGCGTTATACGTGTGTTACTGTGAATATATTGAACATACGTAAATATATGTAATTCAAGTTGTGGAAATTAATAGTAATTAATTTTTTCAAATTCAAGGACTAAACCATCTATTTCAAATGACTATTAGTTTAGAAGTTTTTTTTTTTTTTTTTTTTTTTTTTTTTTAAATTAAAAATTTACAGAATTTGATACTAAAGAAATCTCCATCAATCACCATCACGCCTGTCCACATACATAGTATAACATCAATCAACCCATGCAAATAAACAAACATATATAGCTAGCTAGCTAGGTTTGAACAACGGCACGTGCAGTACGTAGCAGAGTAAAGAATAAAAAATCTTGTACATCCTTACTAGTTCTACGTTTCAATTACACTACTACTGTATTGGCTTGTTCTTAATTTGGCTGTTTGTTGTGTTATCACTCGTTAATTTTGTGCTCTCATATAAATAAAATAAAATAAAATAAAAGAGAATAAATACTGAAATAATACGGTAGTAAAGATTAGCTGCCCAACAAGAGTTGATCGATAAGGGTCAAACTCAGGGACGAATCCAGCTTTTTCAAATATGGTAGTAAATCTTAGCTGTCCAATAAAGGTTGAGAGCTTTACCCAACAAAGGTTGAGAAGGGTCAAACTCAGAGCCTGTAATTTGGATGGGACAACAAAATTTTTTTCTTAATTAATCACGTAAAGGGGCTTACCTGATCTCCACCGCATTAAAAGCGCGATAGACTTTTACTAGGAGACTAGAAGGCCACGTGTTGGAGGAGATTAATCCTTGAGCCGACTATTACTTTTGTAACAGAAGAGAAAAGCTCCATCACAATACCCATGTCAGTGATGTCACTTCCATTCACCAACATAACATACTACTACTTGTGCATGGTACCCCATCAATAAATAATTGGCTTTAGAATTAAATTACTATATAAATAATTGACCCCTCTCCTCATCAAACTCATTGGTCCATTTTTTATATTGCACAAAATTGGTTAATCTCAAGAAGAGTGCACACAAATTCATATATAAACAATGCATCCTTATATTTATTTTATTTATTGTAACACATTGCTTGAAAGACAATATTTCCCACAAATATTACAAATAATGTATACAAAACAATACGTTTATATAAAATAAGCAAATATCAATACGTTTACTATTTTTCTTTTTTTCTCAATATGTGACTCAACATTCACATGTACATGTATGACAAAAAATTTTCAAACGTGTAAGTCTCTTTTACATTGATTCAACTTTTTTTTTTTTTTTGTGATTTTATAAATAAATAAAAAAAATATATATGACACGTACAAAAATTGCACCAATTATATTTTACCGGGTGAGGGAGGTGTAAAGATCGAGCTTGTTGGCCTAGACAAAGGAAATAAAAGTTCATCTCATACAAGAAATTGCCAAAGCTTTTCTCTATTTATTGTCAGTAAAATGTCAAGTCCTTATGCTTTATACGAAACGACCACGAAAGGACAAAGGTGTGCCATTTTATTTTATTTATTTATTTTTTTTACACTCTTTTCTATTGTTTTTCAAATCTAATTGTAACATTCTCAAGCCGTCAAGCGGACCTGCAATCACGTCACTTCAATTGCATGATAAGTTAAGAAAGTGTATTATTATTATTATTATTATTATTATTTTAATTAAATTGGAAAAGAGGAACAAATGATCAAAAAACCGAAAAGGGGTGGGTTCCCCTACATCAAACCTAAATACATACATATAGAGACATTAAGTTTCGTTAGTGTTGTATATTTCATGAGTAAAAACATAAGTAATGCTCTTGTGTTCCTTTAAGAATGACGTGACTTTTAAAATTATATTTAAATTTGTGATTGATCAATATTAAATTTTAATTAAATAGTAATTTTAAAAGTTATCTCATCTTTAAATTGAGACATAACACACAAGTTTGTCATATTTTCCAAGGTATTATTATAGTCAATTACATTGGCAGATCCATATATAAAGAGTTAATATGTGCACAAAGACATTCAATTGAAATTGGAGTGGATGAGGAATATGAATAAAATAGAGTAATGTTATTTAGTAAATTGTTACATGACTATCATTTACTAACATGATGTGTGTGTAAAAATCAAGGGTTGTTTCTTGCCTCTTATCTTCTTTCTCTCTCTCTCTTGTCGCAGCACATAAAGAGGAGAATATCAATTATGGGTAAGATGTAATAGAAATTGTGTTTACAAAAGGGCAAAATGGGAAGGACGAAGCTTGGAAGAAAGAGATGGAAGAAGGTGAAGATCCGGAAAAGAACAAGTTGGAAAAGAGGGTGGTCGACCTTTGGAAAAAAAGGGCAAAATGGGAAGGACGAAGCTTGGAAGAAAGAGATAGAAGAAGGTGAAGATCCGGGAAAGAACAAGTTGGAAAAGAGGGTGGTCGACCGGTGGAAAAGAAGATAAGATCTATTTAGTAGGAGCTTTAAATGATCGCATCATGTCTTGATCGCATCATTTCTTGATCACATCATGTCTTCCATTGACCAAGATAACATACCTTTGTCCCTCTTGTTAACGTCATCCATCAATAACTATACAAATAATAATAATAGTAGGGAAAAATATAAAAAAACTCCTTCAAATTATTAGCCGTCTTCGATTTATTTCTTTAATGTTCCAAAAGTAATAAAGTAGTTTCCCAAACTATCAAATTATTGCATTTTGGCTATTCCGTTAGTCAAAACCGTCAATTTGGACGGAAATTGTAAAACAACGTCGTTTTGTTATGGGTAAGTTACTACAATGCCCTTTTATGAAAAAAAAAAATTTAGGAAAAAATATAAAAAAGCCCCCAAAACTACAAACCGTTTTCATTTTAGCCCCCTAATATTCAGAAAGTGATAAAGTAGCCCCCAACAAAACGACGCCGTTTTGAATTTCCGTCCAAACTGACGGTTTTGACTAACGGAGTGGCCAAAATGCAATAGTTTGGTAGTTTGGAGAGCTACTTTATCACTTTTGAAACATTAGGAGACTAAATCGAAAACGGCTGATAGTTTAGGGGGCTTTTTTTATATTTTTCCATAATAGTATTAATAATGGTAATACTCTATGCCCCTTGTTGCCATATCCATTTTCAAAAGATTTTTCGTCATTTTTTTTAAATTTAGAGAACTAAATTACTTTTTTCCTCCCTATTCAAATACACTCTACAATAACTTCATTTTATAGTTCCATGCAACATTAAAATATTATTTATTTTACTTTTGTTTTGTTTTTATATTCATTTATTTTGCATAGAAAAGTGTGAGAAGAGAGAGAATGTCATTTTATGATTATAATATTTATCAACCGTAGCAATCCTAATGTATAGGGAAGATATAAGGAAGCTGTTATAGGTGAGTTTTTGTGGTTTTTTTTAGATTTTTCCTATGTGTAAGGAAGAAAAGCAACTTTAGGGTAGCTGCTGGGAATGCTCTTAATTAATTCAGAGTCTTTTATTTTCCTAATATTAGGGTTGTCAAAAATTACCGGGGAACCGGAACCGGAAAACCGGGGACCTGTTTCCGGTTCTTGTTCCAAAAAAAAACCAAAAACAGAGACCCCAGTTCCGGTCTCCGTTTTTGGCACCCAGTAAATACCGTGATACCGGAATCGGGTGGATATATATAATAATATGTTTTTAATATATATATATATATAATTTAGGAATTAGGAATTAGGTTAGCACACATCTGCCGCTTTCTCTCTCACTCTCTCTCTCTGAACTTGCTCTCTTTCTCTCTCTCTCTCTCTCTCACATCTCGCTCGTCTCATGGATTTCTTGGTTGGTATTTTGACTGCCATGGCCTAATGGGTTTGTGAAGGAGAGGAAAATTTTTTGGGTTTTCTGCAACTAATGGGTATGTTGTTTGATTGACATTGGGTTGGATTTCTTGGTTGGTATTTTGATTGTCTGGCCCAATGGGTTTGTGAAGGAGGAAAATTTTTTGGGTTTTCTGCAACTATAGGGTATGTTGTTTGACTGAGATTGGGTTGGATTTCTTGGTTGGTATTTTGACTGCCATGGCTAAATGGGTTTGTGAAGGAGAGGAAAATTTTTTGGGTTTTCTGCAACTAATGGGTATGTAAATGTTGTTTGATTGAGATTGTGTTGGATTTCTTGGTTGGTATTTTGACTGCCATGGCCAAATGGGTTTGTGAAGCCGTGAAGGAGAGGAAAATTCTTGGGCTAAAATAAGATTAATTTTTTTTTTTTTTTTTTTTAAAAAAAAATCGGTTACCCATTCGGATAACCGGGTACAAACTGGGGTACCCCGGTTCCCGATTCCGGTTTTCCAAAATCAAATACCGGGGTACCCCAGTTCCGGTTCCCGGTTTTGGCTAAAAACCGAAAAACTGGACCGAGTTGATACCCCTACCCAATATAACATCTCTTTAACCTTCTCCCTTCGCCATTTCAAATAATATTTGTTAAGTACTAAATAATTAATTTTATCTCTTCCTATTAACTTAAATTTTTGGAATAAATATTAATTTAACATAGTATCAAAGCCAATTCATAAGTTTGAATCATAACTCTATCAATTTATCCTCATTTAATTAAAATATTTTACTCATTAGACATTTTTTATTAAAAGATTTAAAAATAAATGATAATTTAACACCGTTTAACCCTTTGTATGCATGAGCTTGGGGTGACTAGTCTCAGGTATTGTCAATCTGCACAATCCAAAAAAGAAAGAAAAAAAAAATTGTATTATCTGTTCAAGGGACAAGATCTATTTAATTAGCCCATTGCGTAGAAAGAATAAGGTTTGTTTACGACTCTTTTGTGAAGTCACTATTGGCGGCCGAGGCCATCATCTATGATGGTGGGTAGTGTAGGAATCAGGAGATTTCTTAACGGTCTCGTTCATCGAGTTTTTCTAAAGAAAAATCTTTATAAAGATGATAAAATATACATAGACCGAAAATAATATTTCAACAAACCAAATGCAAATAAATAAATTATTTTGGTTTTTTATTTTTTTATTTTATGAACTTAAAAATACTATAAAGTGTTTTTTACGGTGTGGAAGGAGTTTGCTTCCAGCCTCAGAACTGAAGAACATATGAGAAGACAACCGTTTTTTAGCGGTTTTATTAAACTTATTTCAATTAAGAGTCCTGCTATCCAACTCCCCAGATTCAGCCTAGCGTCCACCAACGTTGACATGGCTGACCCACCAACGCTGAGGTGGCAACCTAAAAAAAAAAAAATTAGGTTAGCTTTTTTTTTTTTTTTTCCTCTCTCTCTCTCTCTCTCTACCACATCATTGCCACCTCCCCCTTCCATTTCTGTCTTTCCCCTCAAACCAAAATCCCTAAAATTTCCCCCCTCTCCCTCCCTCGCTCCCTAAAATCAGAACCACCGCTCTCCCTCCCTCGCTCCCTAAAACCAAAATCACTGCTCTCACTCCCTCGCTCACTCTCTCTTGCTCTCTCTCTCACTCCGGCGATGGCGAAGAAGACCCTGCAACCAGAAAATCCCTTTGGCAAAGATGAGCTCGTCCCCTTCCCATTGTCGTCGACCAATCTCCAGTTTTTTCAGGTAGGCTTTTTGGTGACTAGTAGTTGCTAATGCCTCACAACTCATTTTTTGATTCAAAACTAAAACCTAAGGGTAGAAGGTGAATCCTTTAAGGATGATATCACTTTTGGTTCTAATGCCTCAAAACCCTATAGTCCAGCTTCTTGCTTTTTGGCGACCAAAACCCTATATAGTCCAGGTTCTGGCTTGACTGAAACCCTATATAGTCCAGCTTTCTGCTTTTTGGTGACCCAAACCCTATACCAGTTCATATGGTTGGCTCGTCACTGAAATTTGGGGATTTTGACCGATGTAGCTTGTCATCGGAGATGTGGGTGGCTCGCCTTCGTGGTCTCCAGAGGCCAACTGTCTTTGAGGGGAGAGGGATGAGGAAAGGGGAGAACCAGAGAGGGGGAGATATTTGTGTGAGGGAAGAGAGGAAAACAGAGATGAACAAGGGGAGGCAGGGACCAAATGGAAGAGAGCGTATTCTAACTTAAGAATATATATATATATATGACGTGGCCTTTGCCACGTCAAGAATTGGTGGACGCTGGGCGAATTCTAGGAAGCCGAAAAAATTAACTCTTCAATTAAATCTAAATCCGTAATGAATACTTTTTTTATTTTTTTAAATGTAAATCACATGGACTGAAAAATAAATAAATAGAAGATGGATGAAAAAAATGAAGAATAGCATGTCCCGAGATTGAAGCGTTCGTGTAATCCGTAATCTCAAGACTTTTGGAGGCTGTGGCTATTAAAATAATAATTGAGTAATTAGATTTACCTATTTTAATTAACTTAAGCTTTTAGGAAAAATTATGATTTAATCTGGTGTTAAAGCCAAAAGTAGTGGGTTTTAACTTTGATTCCGTCAAATCACACTCCATTTAAATTAAATATTTCACGTGTTGTGCTTCACTTATTAAAAAAGAGTTTGAGCCAATTGCCCACATGTGATAGTGAGTGTTAAAGTAATAGTTGAATAATTAAATTTACCTATTTTTATTAGTTTAAACTTTTTTTAAAAAATAGTGATTTAACAGTAGCCTTATTTTTTCTATCGATCATCTTAATGCACTTGACAATGTTTTTTCTCTATATATGTATGAGTAGCTACATGTCACCTTAATGTTTCTCTTTTGTCCTTTTGTAACCACAATTGCCATTAGATCTTATCCAGAATAGATAACTTCTTCTTTATTTGCCCTAAGACTTAGAGAGAGTGAAGAAGACAAGAGGCATGCAAGAAATAACCCCCGGGTGAGGGAGCGAGAATCGGCACTCAGGGCATGCAACTAGGGCCCTTTTACTGGTTAAGAAAATTATTTAGCAGTACAAAGGGGTGTTTGATCCCTCTCAACCCCACTAGTCAAAATTTTTGTATATATATATATATATATATATATAAAAGCAAATAGAGAGGACCAAGGAAAGGGGATGATCGTCATTCTCTAGAGTAGACCAAAAATCATGTATACAAGATAGATGGGTTCTTTTACCTTACATTCAGAAATGAGGAATAATCTCACCTGTTGTCTTTTCTTTGGAAACTTGCTCTTTTCGCCATTGTTTCCTGTGGGTTTTCACTCGTCGGCTTCGTGGTTGCGCCAAGGCCATCTAACAAGTTGCGAGTGACAAAACCCTCCATGCCCAATTGGTCACCGCCTAGTGATCGACCAGAAGGGAAAGCATGCGAACTGGGTTTGCCGGACACACTACAAGAATCATTTTTTTTTGCAACGGACCATTAGTAACGTGTATATGGTGTTAACACGTAACTAAAGTGTAGTAACGTGTAAATAGTAACGTGTTTGACAGGTGGTGAAATTGGACGTAGCTACTGGAACTTTAGTAACGTGCCAGACTCTGACACGTTACCATTTGGTAACGGACACGTTACCATTTGGTAACGTGTCAGGTTCTGACACGTTAAAAAGCATGGTAACGTGTTGCCACGTTACCAAAAGGTAACGTGGCATATTGTACCACGTTACCAAATGGTAACGTGGCATAGTGTACCACGTTACCATTTGGCAGGGGAAATTTTTTTTTTTTTTTTTTTTTGAATTTTTTCCGCTCGTTACCTAATATACAAAATCCAATATTTGACAATCCAAAATCCAATATTCGATGAATCCAACATCCACAATCCAAAATCCAATATTCGATCAATCCAACATCCACAATCCAAATCCAATAGCCACAATCCACAATCCAACATTAAGTATATATAGCCACAATCCAACATCAAATATAGTCGATCTACCACAATCCAACTACCATAATTAATCCAACACTAACCAAACACTACAACTAAGGTTAGACACAAATACAAAATCCAAAAGCCTAACTGCAAATGTGCAACGTTATACAAATATACATGTAAGGTTATACACTACTCCGACCATAGCCGAGTGAACATCATGACCATTATCTCCCGACATCTCCGCACTAACTGCAAATAATAAAACAAGCAATCAATTAGTTAGTTAATTGACATTTGTGATATAATATTATCAACTCCTTATAGGTAAGCAATGTCCAAGTAAGTGAGAAAACAATCGAATAATTGTCACATACACAATATCGACATACATATTTGCACGACCTATGCATATATTTGCACGGCATACATAAACACATATACATTTATTTAATGAGGCGTCTTCAACAAATATGGTACGACTAACTATGCAAATATAGTAAATTATTTTGAGTTAAATATATATATATATACTTACGGGGTGCCTAAACGACGGGTATAATATTGAGACAAACGAGACTTCTGTCCAACCGGCGTCTTGTGTTGGATTTCATTGTGATCATCGTCCTCAGCTTCTACTCTTACGTCATCTACACATGCATATTACGTTGCAATTGTGTTATATACAATTGTGTTAGATACGAACAAAGTTTATTTACCAAACAAAATTACTAGCCCTTAAAATGATATTTATCTCGTAAGATAATCGTGTTACTCAAATAGAAATAAAAAAAATATATTGTTACCTGATCGACTATCAACTGAGGATCTCGCAATCACTCGGGCTGGTGACTCTGCATCTTGCAGATTCCTGATCGTCGTCACCTCCGGCTCCGACCCCACACGTCTCGACCCCTCAAGGCTACGAATCCGCTCCTCATGCGCCGCCATCTGAGCAGCCATCTGCTCAGCCATCTGCTGAGTCACCCGCGCGGTCACCGCCACAGTAATCTCCTCACTCTGCTGCGCTAGCCTCGCATCCATTTGCACTCTGTGCTTCTCCCTCTCGGCTTCAATGGCTCTTTCGAATTCTTCACGCGAGACCATTGGACCACCACGGTTCTGCGACCGTGTTTGGGATGGTGTATAATATGAGTGGATCGTGCCGCGCGCATGCAAAATATTCTTACTTACCCCTCGGACACGACCTGCATACTCAGGCTTATTGTCGTGCGACTGAGCATAAGCATCATCCGGTGTCCACCTTATCGTCCCATGTGGCCCTTCTACCTGTTCCGCAGGGTCATTCTCCAATAACTCTTCCATTCGAGCCTGTACACGATCATTGTTATATATATAATTTTGAAGACTCAATAAGTTAATTAATACATAAATAAACATTCATAAGAAGGTGTATGCTACTTACAATCCTCACTGCGACTACCGGATTTGGGCAGCTACCATCTGCCTTTTTATGGCTCTTGATATAAGTTTTCGCTCGCGTAGGAGACTTGCCCGTACTAAGCATCTGCAATAAGTTCAAACCACCAATGAAATATATGTTATATATATATATAGTACGCAATATATGAAATATATAAAGATGTTATGGTCAGTTAGAGTAATACTTCCTCATGTGCCAGCCTTGCAAGGCTCTTCGAGCCGATGTAGTGTGGTATTTGATTTTGTGCTCGTATCTCTTTCATGTGTGCACAGAAAACCTACGAACACAACATATATACATTATTAATAACTAAACCATCGAACAATTTTAACTAACAAAACACAAATATTTTGAAGTGACTTACTTGATAAGCAGGATCGCACCATTTTCCCAACAATATTTCAACGTCTGCGGGGTTGTACTTTGAAATGGTCTGGGCCATCCTTGCCGACACTGTCCCAGGAGTGTCGTCGCTCTGAATCTTGAGCTTCTTTCTTAAATTGTGCCTCAAAAGCTTCTGCTTCTCGCCCATGTCCTTGAAAGCGTCTTTCTTAATTGCCGTCATATCCGACCCAGGCATGATGTAAAAGTAACGCTGTATCAATTAAAAACTAGGGTATTAAAACGCTTATTGTATAAAATAAATTTAATATAGAAGTGGTACATATCATAAATTAATTAATAATACCTAATCTACACTTACCATCAAAGACTGAAATAAATCCTCCTTGCATTGTTCTGGTACATCATCCCAGTTGTCGGATAGCCTAATAAAGGTCCCGGCCTTGCACGCCTTGCCGGTCATCCGTCTAAACTTCTTGCCGCTTTGTCCTACAGGCTGCCACGCCCCATTATACTCCATAACGACCCTTTTTCCTTCGGGAATGTCCCACAACTTATGCGAGTCACTTACGATCAACACTTCAAAGTTGTTCTCGCTATCTGCAATGATGAAGTATATATTAACACACAAATGATTACACATATATTATTTAAATTGATATACTAATTAACTACATGTACCATCATGCGTAAATATGTGCATATTTAAGGTTCGGACTAGCATGCATACATACCTATCGTGCGAACCTCGTCAATCTCCAATGCTGGCCAAGCAGGGTCATTGTGCTGTTCATTGTCCGCGCCACCTGTACCATCATCCATGTCATCAGCGGCCTGTGCCTCAGTATCATCCACAGGTGTGCTGCTGTGTGGCGGCGGATCGAAATAGCCGTGCGGTAATAAACCCATTTGTGTGAATCTGGGTGGCGGGAATAGCATATGCGGGGATGCGTTTGAGTCGCGGGGAGTAGGCTCATATCTCTGATACCCTAGCTGGGTAAGCCCCGTCGGACGGGATTGGTCAAGAAAAGCCGTGATATGATCAACCGAAGAGCCAGGAATGTCGTAGTCATAGTCGCCTCCCGCATGTGTATGCCCTTCCACATGTTGTGGAAGTATGGGTCGATACCCTGATTGCTGCTGAAGAAGCATAGCAGCTTCCTGCGCCTCACTATCGGTAAAGTCATGGTGTAATCTTGACCCAGAAGATTGTGCCCTCCGCCCTCTTGACTTCCCCCGAGCACTCATTTCAACCTGCAAAATACAGCACACACTCAATTAGTTATGTGTATAGTGCATAGTGTAACCAAATTTCACCACAAAGTCCTAAGAAAAATTGACAATTAATGTACAAATAAATAACAAACCAATCAATGTACAATATTTAATTCAAAACGTTTGACATACGCCTCAATTGGTGCAAAGCCGGGTCGGACATATTGGATGTCATCATGCGGATCGCACAACTGATTATTATTTAAAGTGAGTGGCTCACTCTCGTGATAGTTGGCATGATCATCATCAGGCGCTTGGCCCTGACCAACGTCGTATATGTTTCTTGGTTTAGTCCTCACCGCACAAGCCCAATCTGGGTTCCTTTCATCTTTGACATAAAAAACTTGTTCCACTTGGGAAACTAGTACATACGGTTCATCACTAATCAGCTCCCCCTTATGGACAAGGTTTTTGCAGTTGACAAGTGTTATGCCATACTCGTCGACCTTGTATCCTCTGTCCCTTGTGGTGTCCGCCCAATCACACTTGAACATAACATACTTTGTCCTGTCGTAATACTCCACCTCGAGTATTTGAGTTACCTTCCCATAGTATGTTTCGCCATCAACAGTCGACACACACACGCCACTATTCTGAGACCGCTTTCCAATATCATGTTCGACAGTGCGAAAAAACTTGCCATTGACCATATATTTGTTATATTGGACTGCTGAAACCATCGGCCCTCTACAATGCATTACTAGTTTGTCACCCATATCCTTCCTGCGTCGATCGTCCGAACAATCGACCTACGAGTCATATACAACGACGAAGTGTAATTAGTGCAATGAGGAAACATTATGAAATTCAGTAGGTGTGCATGACATTAGTTTTACGTAGTCACGGTACCAATCGCAAAATTGGTCAAAATGTTGAGTTTCCAACTGATCGTCCGTCATTCGCCCCCCATTTGTGGTTTGTATTATGGAATCCTTGTGCATCCTAGATTTTGAAATGAAATCAATTAAACTTAATTCACAACGAACGTTGTTGCGGGATATGAGCATACATATCTTTATTACACAATACTCACGTCCGCAATTGGAGGAAGTCATCCGAGTTAAACAGAATGAAACGGTGAATCTGTGTCAACGTGAGTCGGTCGAGAACGACTCGGGTTCCAGCCCCTTTAGGCCCATCCGGGTTTCGTTGCGGCCTATTGTGAAATGTCGGTGCGTTCTCTAAATACATCGAACAGAACGTCACCAACTCGGTTGCTATTTAGCCCTCCGCAATGCAGCCCTCAGGAGCCGCTTTATTGCGAACACTAGATTTGAACACCCCGAGGCTCTTACATATCAAAACTAGTCAATTATTACATCTAATAGTTGTTTTTAAATAAATAAATGTCAAAGAAATTTTAGTTTTAATCTTTTAGGGGAAATGTTACCTCTCTGCCGGATACATCCACCTATACTGTACCGGTCCACCGAGTCGGCATTCACGAACAAGATGCACCACAACATGAACCTTGCTGGTGAAAAAATTGGGAGGAAATATTTATTCCATCTTACACAGAGTGATATAGATGCTAGACTCAAGTCGGGCCATATCCTCTTGGGTCAACGCCGTTGAACATATGCCCCTAAAGAATGCAGACATCTCAACCAGCGGTCTAACCACGTTACGGGGCAGTGATCCACGCAATGCAATCGGAAGAAGTTGTTGCATCAATACGTGATTGTCATGACTCTTCAAACTTGTTATCGTCCGGTGCTTAAGTTTTGCACATCTAGAAATATTCGAGGCATATCCGTCTGGCACCCTTACATTTCGAAGCACTTTTAGGAAACTAGTTTTATCCTCTTTCGACATCGTGTAGCTTGCATGAGGCATATAGATTCTCCCATCATCATCTGTGAAAGGATGAAGTGCTGATCTCAAACCCATTTCTTACAAGTCTTTACGAGCTTGAAGGTTGTCCTTCGTTTTCCCCTTAATGTCGAGTATTGTGCCGATTATATTGTCCATCACATTTTTCTCTATGTGCATGACATCAAGGTTGTGCCGCAACAAATTATCCTTCTAATACGGCAAACGGAAAAAAATGCTTTTCTTCTTCCACAATATATTATCAGTCCTCTTCCTCTTTGCATGTGAATTTTCAATGTTAACTGACTTACCGGCGCTCTCATGTCCAAATACCATATCTTCTAACTGTTTTAGGGTTTCATCTCCATCCGGCACATCGAGGGCACATTCTAATTCTTGGTTACCGTCAAATGTATTTTTATTCCGCCTCCACGGATGATCCATGGGCAAGTATCGCCTATGCCCCATAAAGCAAAACTTTTTTCCGTGTTTTAACCGTCTAGACCTTGTTGCATGCATACAGCAAGGGCATGCCTTTCTACCTCTTGTAGACTACCTAGACAAGTCCGCGTATGCCGGAAAGTCATTAATTGTCCACATCAGCTGTGCTCGGAGCATGAAATTCTTTTTCAACGAGGCATCAAATGTTCGTACCCTCACACTCCATAGTTCCTGCAATTCCTCAATTAACGGTTGCATGTAGACATTTATATCCATTCCAGGTGAACTTGGGCCTGGAATAATCAGAGATAATATGAAAGACGTTTGTTTCATGCACATCCAAGGAGGCAGGTTGTACGGTACAAGCATTACAGGCCAAATACTGTGGGATGTGCTCATGTTCCCAAAAGGATTAAATCCATCCGAGGCTAGGCCAAGTCTTAAGTTCCTACTGTCCATTGCAAACTCCGGATGTAAATTGTCAAATGACTTCCATGCTTCGCCGTCGGCTGGATGCCTCAATACGCTGTCCTTAGTGCGGCCTTCTGCATGCCACCTCATATGTGTCGCAGTATGTTCTGACATAAAAAGCCTCTGTAATCGTGGTATGATGGGAAACCACTGCAAAACCTTGACCGGACGTCTCTTACTCGACGTTAAAGGGTGGCCATCCTCGTCCAAATGAATTTCGTCATTCCACTTAGATTTACCACATTTGACACATGAATCTAAGTCCTTATTGCCCTTCCAGAACAACATACAATCATTGCGACATGCCGGAATCTTCTCATACCCGAGTCCCATGTCCCTTAGAAACCGTTTGGCCTCATATGTATTCATTGGCAGAGCTCCATCATTTACAGGCAGCAACTGATTGATTAGCTCGAGGAAACACGAGAATATCGTATTACTAACTCCACCCACACACTTCAAATTATGCAGATGTACAGTAGCACTTAGCTTGCTATGTTTGGTCTTATCATGAAGCGGTTTGTCTGCCTCTTTAAGCAATTCCTCGTACTTTCGTACGTCATCTCCATCGGCTTCGTCATGTACAATGTCTTCTTCCTCTCCGTGCACCTCAACCCGATGCTCACTATTGTCATTTCTAACTTCGTGCATGCCTAATGCATCACGCAACATGGCGTGCATATTTCCACCATGTTCAGTGCTTGCACCCGCAGCTGTTGCCGGACGTGATGAATTCGAGCCATCAACGGGAGCTCTAACAGGCCTCTCGCCATGATAAATCCAGAACGTGTATTGAGGCCACATTCCTTTCCCCCCTGTCAAGTGGTCGTATACCAAATTTGGAGGGTGTCTCCTGTTACAGCGACATGTCTTACAGGGGCACAGATTAAGTTTGTCTGGAGTGTCACAATTCCTAAGTGCAAAGTCCACAAACGCTCTACATCCGTCTCTGTATTCCTTTGTACCCCTAGACTTCTTCATCCAACTCTTATCCATAGTGTTACTACTTACATTACAAACATAAATATGTAAGAATTCCGCTAAACTTAAACATAAATATGAAAGAATTACGCTAAATTAGGGCCAATGGAGACCCTAACAGTGAATAAGTGAAACTAGGTTCATTACTTTTTTTGTTATTCTTTTCTTTCCTTGTTATTTTTTTTTCTTGGTTAAAATTTATATGAAGTAAATTTCCAAACCTTAAACCACATTATAATACAAAATTAAAATCATTTGTCATGGGTACCGTACTTAAAAAAGACATCTACGTTCGTTGTTTATTTAATAACATGTACTCTAATATAAAGTTGTAAAACCTAAACCAAATTATATTAAACAAATTGAAAAGGTTGTAATTTGTTAGGGGACTCTAAATAAAATAAATTTAAGTTATGTTTTTGTCGCAATTATTTAAAAAATAAATAAAGTTACATAATTTCAACTTCATATGGGGACCCTAAATAAAATTCATCTAACTAGCTACCTAGGTAGGTTTGTTTTTTCTTTTATTTTTTAGCATTATGTATTGTTTATTATTATTTGTATCAAATTTTTCAGAGAATATTTCAAACTAAATGATCATTTATATAATAAAAAAAACAACCCCTATATTTGTTTTTTCTTTTCTTTCTTAGCTAGGTTTGTAAAACATACACCAAATAAAAAATAAAAAAAATTTAGCCAATTTCAAACTACTTACCTAAAGACGTGTCTATAAATATTTTGCATGCATGGCTATATTGAACAATCCTACATTTCTACGTACAAACATAAGACACTAAAAGCAATATATAATTCAACCAAATTAATAAGTTAATTAGCTAACAAAATAAATTGAACATATACATATACAATATTCTATAAACTCATACATTACAAGAATCAAATTTATATACATATACAAAATTCGAAATATGCATTACCGTAAAGAAAATTAAAAACTATCAATATATATTTAAAATATATATATATATATATATATATATATATATATATATATATATATATATATACCTGATCGATTGACGCAAAAAACGTGAGATAGAGGTGAGTTGGCGGCCGGAGATGAGCTCGCCGGCGGAGAGAGAAGACGGTGGTGATGAGGTGGTGGCCTGCTCCAAAATCCGAAGAAGAAGCTGGAAAATGGGAGAGAAATATTGATGAAAATGTGGCTGGAAAATGTTAGAAGAAGAGAGAAAATTTTGACTAGGGAGGTAGAAGAAGCTGCACTGCGCGGGGAGAAGAAGCTGCAGATCGATGGCCGGCCAGGGGAAAAACCAGGAGAGAAGGAGAAGAAGGAAAAAAAAGAGAAAAGCTGAGCTGCGTATGGTCCCGAGGCAGGTAGTAACGTGCCACATAGGCACGTTACAAAAGAGTAACGTGCGACATGTAGACAATATATTTAATTAAAATATATATATATATATAATATATATATATTATATATATATATATATATATATATATTAAAGGTTAAGCTTTATAATATATATATAAATTAGTTGATATATATACTTGCAAAATTATTAAGCGTTATATCAATTAATTAAGTACGTACTTAATTGATATATTATAAAATATATAATACTTGCAATTATTAAGCATTTGTTATATTAAGCTTAGTAATTGATAATTAATTAATTATCAACTTATAAGTTGATATATATATATATATATATATATATATATATCAACTTAATTATACATAATATTAAATATATATGTGTAATATTACGTATATTTCTACCATGCATATTCAGGGCATGCATCGGCCAATTTCCTTAATTTGGTTAATTAATTGATAGTGCATATCCTGACTATATGAAATAAAGCATGGTGTTACTGTTATATAGCTGATAGCGTCTAGCATGCCTTTAGTGTTTTAGAGGCATATCTTAGCTATATCTTTTTTGGGTTTTGATTTTTCTTTGGGGACTCACATGCAATCTAGATTATGATCTGTTAGTCACAAAATTCTAAGCCCTAATATTTTTTTCTCAAAGTTATTAATAATAGAATGAATTAATGTCAACAAAATTGTATGATTGTTTATACAATTGTATACAAATTACAAGATTAATCTTGTTTACAATAGTATAAAAATTACACCTCTCATATAGCAAATAATGCAAAGAGTGCCTGAAAAAAAATTTTATTATCAAATTTCTATAAAATTTTGTTTTTTTATTAAGTGTTAAAAAAAATTAGTTTTTTTATCAAATTTCTATAAATACCAAATGGTAACGTGTTAAAATGACACGTTGCCATATGGCAACGTGTCATTTTAACACGTTACCAATAAACATAGTAACGTGTAGTATTTTAACACGTTACAATTTAGTGACGTGGCAAAAACTAATAAACAGTTGCCACGTCACTAAACCCTTGTTTTTTTGTAGTGACAGTAGAGGAAACCCCATCGATCAGACCCAGAAAACACCAAGAAAGAAAGCCTTTGTGTTTGGAGAGTGAGACTTTAAACATTTATACTTATAGCTAGTCTCCCCAATTCAAAGGTCGGTTGCGTGGCAGAGACTAGCCGAATTCCAAGCAGACCAAGTTGCGGGTGGGTGGGGGGTGCCTATTACATTATACATAAACCGTCACCTACTCCCAAGCCAACGTCATGAGAAAAAACTCAGATTAAACTCAGAAAGTTTCACCAAACTTTCACCTGTGTACTTTTTCATTGGGTTTTTGATTCCCAAATCTTGTCCCCACAATAGTATTTCGGTTGAAAATTTGAAATCACCAGATAAGCTGCGAAAATGTGGGACGTTACATGTCCGCACGTGACAAGGATGTATTTTAATTTTTCCGGGAACTTTTAAAAAAGCTCGAACCCGTGATCGGTTCGAGGCTTCGAGCTCAAGATAACATTATTATTATTATTTATTTAATTTTAAAAATAAAAAGAATTAAAATTTATAAACAAATTAAACGAATTTTATTAATTAATTTCTCCAAAAACAATTACAAAACATATTTATACAATTAAAATCAACTAAACTTAAAAATCAAATTTAAACAAATAAAAGTCAAATTTACAATCAAATAAAAACAGATATATATATATATATATATATATATATATATAGGCTGAGGGAGGGGGTCGAGAAGGGTCAAATTGCCCCCCCTCACCTCCTTAGCCATTAATGTAGAATTTGT